>NW_027462220.1:0-38752 GCF_050947455.1 Rhinoderma darwinii
CTCAGCGCCTGGCAATTAGTATAGAAGCACTGTCTTTGACTTCTCTGGATGTTTCCCAGGCGAGTTATTGACAAGTAAATCCTAGACGCTCGATCTTGGTTATTTTCGCTTTCGCGGCAGGCAGTAAAGTTCAGAACCATGTTTCTGTGAATAACTCTTGAACCGTAAGTCACAGACGCTCGCTCTTGGTTGCATTCTTTTCAGCTCGTGGCAGCCAGTCTAAAAAACACTATCTTGGACTTCTCTGCATGTTTCCCAGGCGAGCTATTGGCAGCATGTTCAGAACCATGTTTCTGTGAATAACTCTTGAACCGTAAGTCACAGACGCTCGCTCTTGGCTGCATTCGATTCAGCTCGTGGCAGCCAGTCTAAAAAACACTATCTTGGACTTATCTGCATGTTTCCCAGGCGAGTTTTTGTCAGCATGTTCAGAACCATGTTTCTGAGGCTAATTCTTGAACCGTAAGTCCTAGACGCTCGATCTTGGCGGCATTCGTCTCAGCGCCTGGCAATTAGTATAGAAGCACTGTCTTTGACTTCTCTGGATGTTTCCCAGGCGAGTTATTGACAAGTAAATCCTACACGCTCGATCTTGGTTATTTTCGCTTTCGCGGCTGGCAGTAAAGTTCAGAACCATGTTTCTGTGAATAACTCTTGAACTGTAAGTCACAGACGCTCGCTCTTGGCTGCATTCGTTTCAGCTCGTGGCAGCCAGTCTAAAAAACACTATCTTGGACTTCTCTGCATGTTTCCCAGGCAAGCTATTGGCAGCATGTTCAGAACCATGTTTCTGTGAATAACTCTTGAACCATAAGTCACAGACGCTCGCTCTTTGCTGCATTCGTTTCAGCTCGTGGCAGCCAGTCTAAAAAACACTATCTTGGACTTCTCTGCATGTTTCCCAGGCGAGCTATTGGCAGCATGTTCAGAACCATGTTTCTGTGAATAACTCTTGAACCGTAAGTCACAGACGCTCGCTCTTGGCTGCATTCGTTTCAGCTCGTGGCAGCCAGTCTAAAAAACACTATCTTGGACTTCTCTGCATGTTTCCCAGGCGAGCTATTTGCAGCATGTTCAGAACCATGTTTCTGTGAATAACTCTTGAACCGTAAGTCACAGACGCTCGCTCTTGGCTGCATTCGTTTCAGCTCGTGGCAGCCAGTCTAAAAAACACTATCTTGGACTTCTCTGCATGTTTCCCAGGCGAGCTATTGGCAGCATGTTCAGAACCATGTTTCTGAGGCTAATTCTTGAACCGTAAGTCCTAGACGCTCGATCTTGGCGGCATTCGTCTCAGCGCCTGGCAATTAGTGTAGAAGCACTGTCTTTGACTTCTCTGGATGTTTCCCAGGCAAGTTATTGACAAGTAAATCCTAGACGCTCGATCTTGGTTATTTTCGCTTTCGCGGCTGGCAGTAAAGTTCAGAACCATGTTTCTGTGAATAACTCTTGAACCGTAAGTCACAGACGCTCGCTCTTGGCTGCATTCGTTTCAGCTCATGGCAGCCAGTCTAAAAAACACTATCTTGGACTTCTCTGCATGTTTCCCAGGCGAGCTATTGGCAGCATGTTCAGAACCATGTTTCTGTGAATAACTCTTGAACCGTAAGTCACAGACGCTCGCTCTTGGCTGCATTCGTTTCAGCTCGTGGCAGCCAGTCTAAAAAAACACTATCTTGGACTTCTCTGCATGTTTCCCAGGCGAGCTATTGGCAGCATGTTCAGAACCATGTTTCTGTGAATAACTCTTGAACCGTAAGTCACAGACGCTCACTCTTGGCTGCATTCGTTTCAGCTCGTGGCAGCCAGTCTAAAAAACACTATCTTGGACTTCTCTGCATGTTTACCAGCCGAGCTATTGGCAGCATGTTCAGAACCATGTTTCTGAGGCTAATTCTTGAACCGTAAGTCCTAGACGCTCGATCTTGGCTGCATTCGTTTCAGCTCGTGGCAGCCAGTCTAAAAAACCCTATCTTGGACTTCTCTGCATGTTTCCCAGCTAAGCTATTGGCAGCATGTTCAGAACCATGTTTCTGAGGCTAATTCTTGAACCATAAGTCCTAGACGCTCGATCTTGGCGGCATTCGTTTTAGCGACTGGCAATTAGTATAGAAGCACTTTCTTTGACTTCTCTGGATGTTTCCCAGGCGAGTTATTGACAAGTAAATCCTAGACGCTCGATCTTGGTTATTTTCGCTTTCGCGGCTGGCAGTAAAGTTCAGAACCATGTTTCTGTGAATAACTCTTGAACCGTAAGTCACAGACGCTCGCTCTTGGCTGCATTCGTTTCAGCTCGTGGCAGCCAGTCTAAAAAACACTAGCTTGGACTTCTCTGCATGTTTCCCAGGCGAGCTATTGGCAGCATGTTCAGAACCATGTTTATGTAAATAACTCTTGAACCGTAAGTCACAGACGCTCGCTCTTGGTTGAATTCGTTTTAGCTCGTGGCAGCCAGTCTAAAAAACACTATCTTGGACTTCTCTGCATGTTTCCCAGGCGAGTATTGGCAGCATGTTCAGAACCATGTTTCTGTGAATAACTCTTGAACCGTAAGTCACAGACGCTCGCTCTTGGCTGCATTAGTTTCAGCTCGTGGCAGCCAGTCTAAAAAACACTATCTTGGACTTCTCTGCATGTTTCCCAGACGAGCTATTGGCAGCATGTTCAGAACCATGTTTCTGTGAATAACTCTTGAACCGTAAGTCACAGACGCTCGCTCTTGGCTGCATTCGTTTCAGCTCGTGGCAGCCAGTCTAAAAAACACTATCTTGGACTTCTCTGCATGTTTCCCAGGCGAGCTATTGGCAGCATGTTCAGAACCATGTTTCTGTGAATAACTCTTGAACCGTAAGTCACAGACACTCGCTCTTGGCTGCATTCGTTTCAGCTCGTGGCAGCCAGTCTAAAAAATCCTATCTTGGACTTCTCTGCATGTTTCCCAGCTAAGCTATTGGCAGCATGTTCAGAACCATGTTTCTGAGGCTAATTCTTGAACCGTAAGTCCTAGACCGCTCGATCTTGGCGGCATTCGTCTCAGCGACTGGCAATTAGTATAGAAGCACTTTCTTTGACTTCTCTGGATGTTTCCCAGGCGAGTTATTGACAAGTAAATCCTAGACACTCGATCTTCGTTATTTTCGCTTTCGCGGCTGGCAGTAAAGTTCAGAACCATGTTTCTGTGAATAACTCTTGAACCGTAAGTCACAGACGCTCGCTCTTGGTTGCATTCGTTTCAGCTTGTGGCAGCCAGTCTAAAAAACACTATCTTGGACTTCTCTGCATGTTTCCCAGGCGAGCTAATGGCAGCATATTCAGAACCATGTTTCTGTGAATAACTCTTGAACCGTAAGTCACAGACGCTCGCTCTTGGCTGCATTGGTTTCAGCTCGTGGCAGCCAGTCTAAAAAACACTATCTTGGACTTCTCTGCATGTTTCCCAGGCGAGCTATTGGCAGCATGTTCAGAACCATGTTTATGTAAATAACTCTTGAACCGTAAGTCACAGACGCTCGCTCTTGGTTGAATTCGTTTTAGCTCGTGGCAGCCAGTCTAAAAAAACACTATCTTGGACTTCTCTGCATGTTTCCCAGGCGAGTATTGGCAGCATGTTCAGAACCATGTTTCTGTGAATAACTCTTGAACCGTAAGTCACAGACGCTCGCTCTTGGCTGCATTAGTTTCAGCTCGTGGCAGCCAGTCTAAAAAACACTATCTTGGACTTCTCTGCATGTTTCCCAGGCGAGCTATTGGCAGCATGTTCAGAACCATGTTTCTGTGAATAACTCTTGAACCGTAAGTCACAGACGCTCGCTCTTGGCTGCATTCGTTTCAGCTCGTGGCAGCCAGTCTAAAAAACACTATCTTGGACTTCTCTGCATGTTTCCCAGGCGAGCTATTGGCAGCATGTTCAGAACCATGTTTCTGTGAATAACTCTTGAACCGTAAGTCACAGACACTCGCTCTTGGCTGCATTCGTTTCAGCTCGTGGCAGCCAGTCTAAAAACCCTATCTTGGACTTCTCTGCATGTTTCCCAGCTAAGCTATTGGCAGCATGTTCAGAACCATGTTTCTGAGGCTAATTCTTGAACCGTAAGTCCTAGACTCTCGATCTTGGCGGCATTCGTCTCAGCGACTGGCAATTAGTATAGAAGCACTTTCTTTGACTTCTCTGGATGTTTCCCAGGCGAGTTATTGACAAGTAAATCCTAGACGCTCGATCTTGGTTATTTTCGCTTTCGCGGCTGGCAGTAAAGTTCAGAACCATGTTTCTGTGAATAACTCTTGAACCGTAAGTCACAGACGCTCGCTCTTGGTTGCATTCGTTTCAGCTTGTGGCAGCCAGTCTAAAAACACTATCTTGGACTTCTCTGCATGTTTCCCAGGCGAGCTAATGGCAGCATATTCAGAACCATGTTTCTGTGAATAACTCTTGAACCGTAAGTCACAGACGCTCGCTCTTGGCTGCATTGGTTTCAGCTCGTGGCAGCCAGTCTAAAAAACACTATCTTGGACTTCTCTGCATGTTTCCCAGGCGAGCTATTGGCAGCATGTTCAGAACCATGTTTCTGAGGCTAATTCTTGAACCGTACGTCCTAGACGCTCGATCTTGGCGGCATTCGTCTCAGCACCTGGCAATTAGTATAGAAGCACTGTCTTTGACTTCTCTGGATGTTTCCCAGGCGAGTTATTGACAAGTAAATCCTAGACGCTCGATCTTGGTTATTTTCGCTTTCGCGGCTGGCAGTAAAGTTCAGAACCATGTTTCTGTGAATAACTCTTGAACCGTAAGTCACAGACGCTCGCTCTTGGTTGCATTTGTTTCAGCTCGTGGCAGCCAGTCTAAAAAACACTATCTTGGACTTCTCTGCATGTTTCCCAGGCAAGCTATTGGCAGCATGTTCAGAACCATGTTTCTGTGAATAACTCTTGAACCATAAGTCACAGACGCTCGCTCTTTGCTGCATTCGTTTCAGCTCGTGGCAGCCAGTCTAAAAAACACTATCTTGGACTTCTCTGCATGTTTCCCAGGCGAGCTATTGGCAGCATGTTCAGAACCATGTTTCTGTGAATAACTCTTGAACCGTAAGTCACAGACGCTCGCTCTTGGCTGCATTCGTTTCAGCTCGTGGCAGCCAGTCTAAAAAACACTATCTTGGACTTCTCTGCATGTTTCCCAGGCGAGCTATTGGCAGCATGTTTCAGAACCATGTTTCTGTGAATAACTCTTGAACCGTAAGTCACAGACACTCGCTCTTGGCTGCATTCGTTTCAGCTCGTGGCAGCCAGTCTAAAAAACCCTATCTTGGACTTCTCTGCATGTTTCCCAGCTAAGCTATTGGCAGCATGTTCAGAACCATGTTTCTGAGGCTAATTCTTGAACCGTAAGTCCTAGACGCTCGATCTTGGCGGCATTCGTCTCAGCGACTGGCAATTAGTATAGAAGCACTTTCTTTGACTTCTCTGGATGTTTCCCAGGCGAGTTATTGACAAGTAAATCCTAGACGCTCGATCTTGGTTATTTTCGCTTTCGCGGCTGGCAGTAAAGTTCAGAACCATGTTTCTGTGAATAACTCTTGAACCGTAAGTCACAGACGCTCGCTCTTGGTTGCATTCGTTTCAGCTTGTGGCAGCCAGTCTAAAAAACACTATCTTGGACTTCTCTGCATGTTTCCCAGGCGAGCTAATGGCAGCATATTCAGAACCATGTTTCTGTGAATAACTCTTGAACCGTAAGTCACAGACGCTCGCTCTTGGCTGCATTCGTTTCAGCTCGTGGCAGCCAGTCTAAAAAAACACTATCTTGGACTTCTCTGCATGTTTCCCAGGCGAGCTATTGGCAGCATGTTCAGAACCATGTTTCTGTGAATAACTCTTGAATCGTAAGTCACAGACGCTCGCTCTTGGCTGCATTCGTTTCAGCTCGTGGCAGCCAGTCTAAAAAACACTATCTTGGACTTCTCTGCATGTTTCCCAGCTAAGCTATTGGCAGCATGTTCAGAACCATGTTTCTGAGGCTAATTCTTGAACCGTAAGTCCTAGACGCTCGATCTTGGCGGCATTCGTCTCAGCGACTGGCAATTAGTATAGAAGCACTTTCTTTGACTTCTCTGGATGTTTCCCAGGCGAGTTATTGACAAGTAAATCCTAGACGCTCGATCTTGGTTATTTTCGCTTTCGCGGCTGGCAGTAAAGTTCAGAACCATGTTTCTGTGAATAACTCTTGAACCGTAAGTCACAGACGCTCGCTCTTGGTTGCATTCGTTTCAGCTTGTGGCAGCCAGTCTAAAAAACAATATCTTGGACTTCTCTGCATGTTTCCCCAGGCGAGCTAATGGCAGCATATTCAGAACCATGTTTCTGTGAATAACTCTTGAACCGTAAGTCACAGACGCTCGCTCTTGGCTGCTTTCGTTTCAGCTCGTGGCAGCCAGTCTAAAAAACACTATCTTGGACTTCTCTGCATGTTTCCCAGGCGAGCTATTGGCAGAATGTTCAGAACCATGTTTATGTAAATAACTCTTAAACCGTAAGTCACAGACGCTCGCTCTTGGCTGCATTCGTTTCAGCCAGTCTAAAAAACACTATCTTGGACTTCTCTGCATGTTTCCCAGGCGAGCTATTGGCAGCATGTTCAGAACCATGTTTCTGTGAATAACTCTTGAACCGTAAGTCACAGACGCTCGCTCTTGGCTGCATTCGTTTCAGCTCGTGGCAGCCAGTCTAAAAAACACTATCTTGGACTTCTCTGCATGTTTCCCAGGCGAGCTATTGGGAGCATGTTCAGAACCATGTTTCTGAGGCTAATTCTTGAACCGTAAGTCCTAGACGCTCGATCTTGGCGGCATTCGTCTCAGCGCCTGGCAATTAGTATAGAAGCACTATCTTTGACTTCTCTGGATGTTTCCCAGGCGAGTTATTGACAAGTAAATCCTAGACGCTCGATCTTGGTTATTTTCGCTTTCGCGGCAGGCAGTAAAGTTCAGAACCATGTTTCTGTGAATAACTCTTGAACCGTAAGTCACAGACGCTCGCTCTTGGTTGCATTCGTTTCAGCTCGTGGCAGCCAGTCTAAAAAACACTATCTTGGACTTCTCTGCATGTTTCCCAGGCGAGCTATTGGCAGCATGTTCAGAACCATGTTTCTGTGAATAACTCTTGAACCGTAAGTCACAGACGCTCGCTCTTGGCTGCATTCGTTTCAGCTCGTGGCAGCCAGTCTAAAAAACACTATCTTGGACTTATCTGCATGTTTCCCAGGCGAGTTTTTGTCAGCATGTTCAGAACCATGTTTCTGAGGCTAATTCTTGAACCGTAAGTCCTAGACGCTCGATCTTGGCGGCATTCGTCTCAGCGCCTGGCAATTAGTATAGAAGCACTGTCTTTGACTTCTCTGGATGTTTCCCAGGCGAGTTATTGACAAGTAAATCCTACACGCTCGATCTTGGTTATTTTCGCTTTCGCGGCTGGCAGTAAAGTTCAGAACCATGTTTCTGTGAATAACTCTTGAACTGTAAGTCACAGACGCTCGCTCTTTGTTGCATTCGTTTCAGCTCGTGGCAGCCAGTCTAAAAAACACTATCTTGGACTTCTCTGCATGTTTCCCAGGAAAGCTATTGGCAGCATGTTCAGAACCATGTTTCTGTGAATAACTCTTGAACCGTAAGTCACAGACGCTCGCTCTTGGCTGCATTCGTTTCAGCTCGTGGCAGCCAGTCTAAAAAACACTATCTTGGACTTCTCTGCATGTTTCCCAGGCGAGCTATTGGCAGCATGTTCAGAACCATGTTTCTGAGGCTAATTCTTGAACCGTAAGTCCTAGACGCTCGATCTTGGCGGCATTCGTCTCAGCGCCTGGCAATTAGTATAGTAGCACTGTCTTTGACTTCTCTGGATGTTTCCCAGGCGAGTTATTGACAAGTAAATCCTAGACGCTCGATCTTGGTTATTTTCGCTTTCGCGGCTGGCAGTAAAGTTCAGAACCATGTTTCTGTGAATAACTCTTGAACCGTAAGTCACAGACGCTCGCTCTTGGTTGCATTCGTTTCAGCTCGTGGCAGCCAGTCTAAAAAACACTATCTTGGACTTCTCTGCATGTTTCCCAGGCGAGCTATTGGCAGCATGTTCAGAACCATGTTTCTGTGAATAACTCTTGAACCGTAAGTCACAGACGCTCGCTCTTGGCTGCATTCGTTTCAGCTCGTGGCAGCCAGTCTAAAAAACACTATCTTGGACTTATCTGCATGTTTCCCAGGCGAGTTTTTGTCAGCATGTTCAGAACCAAGTTTCTGAGGCTAATTCTTGAACCGTAAGTCCTAGACGCTCGATCTTGGCGGCATTCGTCTCAGCGCCTGGCAATTAGTATAGAAGCACTGTCTTTGACTTCTCTGGATGTTTCCCAGGCGAGTTATTGACAAGTAAATCCTACACGCTCGATCTTGGTTATTTTCGCTTTCGCGGCTGGCAGTAAAGTTCAGAACCATGTTTCTGTGAATAACTCTTGAACCGTAAGTCACAGACGCTCGCTCTTGGTTGCATTCGTTTCAGCTCGTGGCAGCCAGTCTAAAAAACACTATCTTGGACTTCTCTGCATGTTTCCCAGGCAAGCTATTTGCAGCATGTTCAGAACCATGTTTCTGTGAATAACTCTTGAACCATAAGTCACAGACGCTCGCTCTTTGCTGCATTCGTTTCAGCTCGTGGCAGCCAGTCTAAAAAACACTATCTTGGACTTCTCTGCATGTTTCCCAGGCGAGCTATTGGCAGCATGTTCAGAACCATGTTTCTGTGAATAACTCTTGAACCGTAAGTCACAGACGCTCGCTCTTGGCTGCATTCGTTTCAGCTCGTGGCAGCCAGTCTAAAAAACACTATCTTGGACTTCTCTGCACGTTTCCCAGGCGAGCTATTGGCAGCATGTTCAGAACCATGTTTCTGTGAATAACTCTTGAACCGTAAGTCACAGACACTCGCTCTTGGCTGCATTCGTTTCAGCTCGTGGCAGCCAGTCTAAAAAACACTATCTTGGACTTCTCTGCATGTTTCCCAGGCGAGCCATTGGCAGCATGTTCAGAACCATGTTTCTGTGAATAACTATTGAACCGTAAGTCACAGATGCTCGCTCTTGGCTGCATTCGTTTCAGCTCGTGGCAGCCAGTCTAAAAAACACTATCTTGGACTTCTCTGCATGTTTCCCAGCTAAGCTATTGGCAGCATGTTCAGAACCATGTTTCTGAGGCTAATTCTTGAACCGTAAGTCCTAGACGCTCGATCTTGGCGGCATTCGTCTCAGCCACTGGCAATTAGTATAGAAGCACTTTCTTTGACTTCTCTGGATGTTTCCCAGGCGAGTTATTGACAAGTAAATCCTAGACGCTCGATCTTGGTTATTTTCGCTTTCGCGGCTGGCAGTAAAGTTCAGAACCATGTTTCTGTGAATAACTCTTGAACCGTAAGTCACAGACGCTCGCTCTTGGTTGCATTCGTTTCAGCTTGTGGCAGCCAGTCTAAAAAACACTATCTTGGACTTCTCTGCATGTTTCCCAGGCGAGCTAATGGCAGCATATTCAGAACCATGTTTCTGTGAATAACTCTTGAACCGTAAGTCACAGACGCTCGCTCTTGGCTGCTTTCGTTTCAGCTCGTGGCAGGCAGTCTAAAAAACACTATCTTGGACTTATCTGCATGTTTCCCAGGCGAGCTATTGGCAGCATGTTCAGAACCATGTTTATGTAAATAACTCTTGAACCGTAAGTCACAGACGCTCGCTCTTGGCTGCATTCGTTTCAGCTCGTGGCAGCCAGTCTAAAAAACACTATCTTGGACTTCTCTGCATGTTTCCCAGGCGAGCCATTGGCAGCATGTTCAGAACCATGTTTCTGTGAATAACTCTTGAACCGTAAGTCACAGACGCTCGCTCTTGGCTGCTTTCGTTTCAGCTCGTGGCAGCCAGTCTAAAAAACACTATCTTGGACTTCTCTGCATGTTTCCCAGGCGAGCTAATGGCAGCATATTCAGAACCATGTTTCTGTGAATAACTCTTGAACCGTAAGTCACAGACGCTCGCTCTTGGCTGCATTCGTTTCAGCTCGTGGCAGCCAGTCTAAAAAACACTATCTTGGACTTCTCTGCATGTTTCCCAGGCGAGCTATTGACAGCATGTTCAGAACCATGTTTCTGAGGCTAATTCTTGAACCGTAAGTCCTAGACGCTCGATCTTGGCGGCATTCGTCTCAGCGCCTGGCAATTAGTATAGAAGCACTGTCTTTGACTTCTCTGGATGTTTCCCAGGCGAGTTATTGACAAGTAAATCCTAGACGCTCGATCTTGGTTATTTTCGCTTTCGCGGCTGGCAGTAAAATTCAGAACCATGTTTCTGTGAATAACTCTTGAACCGTAAGTCACAGACGCTCGCTCTTGGCTGCATTCGTTTCAGCTCGTGGCAGCCAGTCTAAAAAACACTATCTTGGACTTCTCTGCATGTTTCCCAGGCGAGCTAATGGCAGCATGTTCAGAACCATGTTTCTGTGAATAACTCTTGAACCGTAAGTCACAGACGCTCGCTCTTGGCTGCATTCGTTTCAGATCGTGGCAGCCAGTCTAAAATACACTATCTTGGACTTCTCTGCATGTTTCCCAGGCGAGCTATTGGCAGCATGTTCAGAAACATGTTTCTGTGAATAACTCTTGAACCGTAAGTCACAGACGCTCGCTCTTGGCTGCATTCGTTTCAGCTCGTGGCAGCCAGTCTAAAAAACACTACCTTGGACTTCTCTGCATGTTTCCCAGGCGAGCTATTGGCAGCATGTTCAGAACCATGTTTCTGAGGCTAATTCTTGAACCGTAAGTCCTAGACGCTCGATCTTGGCGGCATTCGTCTCAGCGCCTGGCAATTAGTATAGAAGCACTGTCTTTGACTTCTCTGGATGTTTCCCAGGCGAGTTATTGACAAGTAAATCCTAGACGCTCGATCTTGGTTATTTTCGCTTTCGCGGCTGGCAGTAAAGTTCAGAACCATGTTTCTGTGAATAACTCTTGAACCGTAAGTCACAGACGCTCGCTCTTGGTTGCATTCGTTTCAGCTCGTGGCAGCCAGTCTAAAAAACACTATCTTGGACTTCTCTGCATGTTTCCCAGGCGAGCTATTGGCAGCATGTTCAGAACCATGTTTCTGAGGCTAATTCTTGAACCGTAAGTCCTAGACGCTCGATCTTGGCGGCATTCGTCTCAGCGCCTGGCAATTAGTATAGAAGCACTGTCTTTGACTTCTCTGGATGTTTCCCAGGCGAGTTATTGACAAGTAAATCCTACACGCTCGATCTTGGTTATTTTCGCTTTCGCGGCTGGCAGTAAAGTTCAGAACCATGTTTCTGTGAATAACTCTTGAACCGTAAGACACAGACGCTCGCTCTTGGTTGCATTCGTTTCAGCTCGTGGCAGCCAGTCTAAAAAACACTATCTCGGACTTCTCTGCATGTTTCCCAGGCGAGCTATTGGCAGCATGTTCAGAACCATGTTTCTGTGAATAACTCTTGAACCGTAAGTCACAGACGCTCGCTCTTGGCTGCATTCGTTTCAGCTCGTGGCAGCCAGTCTAAAAAACACTATCTTGGACTTCTCTGCATGTTTCCCAGGCGAGCTATTGGCAGCATGTTCAGAACCATGTTTCTGAGGCTAATTCTTGAACCGTAAGTCCTAGACGCTCGATCTTGGCGGCATTCGTCTCAGCGCCTGGCAATTAGTATAGAAGCACTGTCTTTGACTTCTCTGGATGTTTCCCAGGCGAGTTATTGACAAGTAAATCCTAGACGCTCGATCTTGGTTATTTTCGCTTTCGCGGCTGGCAGTAAAGTTCAGAACCATGTTTCTGTGAATAACTCTTGAACCGTAAGTCACAGACGCTCGCTCTTGGTTGCATTCGTTTCAGCTCGTGGCAGCCAGTCTAAAAAACACTATCTTGGACTTCTCTGCATGTTTCCCAGGCAAGCTATTGGCAGCATGTTCAGAACCATGTTTCTGTGAATAACTCTTGAACCGTAAGTCACAGAGGCTCGCTCTTGGCTGCATTCGTTTCAGCTCGTGGCAGCCAGTCTAAAAAACACTATCTTGGACTTCTCTGCATGTTTCCCAGGCGAGCTATTGGCAGCATGTTCAGAACCATGTTTCTGAGGCTAATTCTTGAACCGTAAGTCCTAGACGCTCGATCTTGGCGGCATTCGTCTCAGCGCCTGGCAATTAGTATAGAAGCACTGTCTTTGACTTCTCTGGATGTTTCCCAGGCGAGATATTGACAAGTAAATCCTAGACGCTCGATCTTGGTTATTTTCGCTTTCGCGGCTGGCAGTAAAGTTCAGAACCATGTTTCTGTGAATAACTTTAACCGTAAGTCACAGACGCTCGCTCTTGGCTGCATTCGTTTCAGCTCGTGGCAGCCAGTCTAAAAAACACTATCTTGGACTTCTCTGCATGTTTCCCAGCCGAGCTATTGCCAGCATGTTCAGAACCATGTTTCTGTGAATAACTCTTGAACCGTAAGTCACAGACGCTCGCTCTTGGCTGCATTCGTTTCAGCTCGTGGCAGCCAGTCTAAAAAACACTATCTTGGACTTCTCTGCATGTTTCCCAGGCGAGCTATTGGCAGCATGTTCAGAACCATGTTTCTGAGGCTAATTCTTGAACCGTAAGTCCTAGACGCTCGATCTTGGCGGCATTCGTCTCAGCGCCTGGCAATTAGTATAGAAGCACTGTCTTTGACTTCTCTGGATGTTTCCCAGGCGAGTTATTGACAAGTAAATCCTAGACGCTCGATCTTGGTTATTTTCGCTTTCGCGGCTGGCAGTAAAGTTCAGAACCATGTTTCTGTGAATAACTCTTGAACCGTAAGTCACAGACGCTCGCTCTTGGTTGCATTCGTTTCAGCTCGTGGCAGCCAGTCTAAAAAACACTATCTTGGACTTCTCTGCATGTTTCCCAGGCGAGCTATTGGCAGCATGTTCAGAACCATGTTTCTGTGAATAACTCTTGAACCGTAAGTCACAGACGCTCGCTCTTGGCTGCATTCGTTTCAGCTCGTGGCAGCCAGTCTTAAAAACACTATCTTGGACTTCTCTGCATGTTTCCCAGGCGAGCTATTGGCAGCATGTTCAGAACCATGTTTCTGAGGCTAATTCTTGAACCGTAAGTCCTAGACGCTCGATCTTGGCGGCATTCGTCTCAGCGCCTGGCAATTAGTATAGAAGCACTGTCTTTGACTTCTCTGGATGTTTCCCAGGCGAGTTATTGACAAGTAAATCCTAGACGCTCGATCTTGGTTATTTTCGCTTTCGCGGCTGGCAGTAAAGTTCAGAACCATGTTTCTGTGAATAACTCTTGAACCGTAAGTCACAGACGCTCGCTCTTGGCTGCATTCGTTTCAGCTCGTGGCAGCCAGTCTAAAAAACACTATCTTGGACTTCTCTGCATGTTTCCCAGCCGAGCTATTGCCAGCATGTTCAGAACCATGTTTCTGTGAATAACTCTTGAACCGTAAGTCACAGACGCTCGCTCTTGGCTGCATTCGTTTCAGCTCGTGGCAGCCAGTCTAAAAAACACTATCTTGGACTTCTCTGCATGTTTCCCAGGCGAGCTATTGGCAGCATGTTCAGAACCATGTTTCTGAGGCTAATTCTTGAACCGTAAGTCCTAGACGCTCGATCTTGGCGGCATTCGTCTCAGCGCCTGGCAATTAGTATAGAAGCACTGTCTTTGACTTCTCTGGATGTTTCCCAGGCGAGTTATTGACAAGTAAATCCTAGACGCTCGATCTTGGTTATTTTCGCTTTCGCGGCTGGCAGTAAAGTTCAGAACCATGTTTCTGTGAATAACTCTTGAACCGTAAGTCACAGACGCTCGCTCTTGGTTGCATTCGTTTCAGCTCGTGGCAGCCAGTCTAAAAAACACTATTTCGGACTCCTCTGCATGTTTGCTAGGCGAGCTATTGGCAGCATGTTCAGAACCATGTTTCTGTGAATAACTCTTGAACCGTAAGTCACAGACGCTCGCTCTTGGCTGCATTCGTTTCAGCTCGTGGCAGCCAGTCTAAAAAACACTATCTTGGACTTCTCTGCATGTTTCCCAGGCGAGCTATTGGCAGCATGTTCAGAACCATGTTTCTGTGAATAACTCTTGAACCGTAAGTCACAGACGCTCGCTCTTGGCTGCATTCGTTTCAGCTCGTGGCAGCCAGTCTTAAAAACACTATCTTGGACTTCTCTGCATGTTTCCCAGGCGAGCTATTGGCAGCATGTTCAGAACCATGTTTCTGAGGCTAATTCTTGAACCGTAAGTCCTAGACGCTCGATCTTGGCGGCATTCGTCTCAGCGCCTGGAAATTAGTATGGAAGCACTGTCTTTGACTTCTCTGGATGTTTTCCAGGCGAGTTATTGACAAGTAAATCCTAGACGCTCGATCTTGGTTATTTTCGCTTTCGCGGCTGGCAGTAAAGTTCAGAACCATGTTTCTGTGAATAACTCTTGAACCGTAAGTCACAGACGCTCGCTCTTGGTTGCATTCGTTTCAGCTCGTGGCAGCCAGTCTAAAAAACACTGTCTTTGACTTCTCTGGATGTATCCCAGGCAAGTTATTGACAAGTAAATCCTACACGCTCGATCTTGGTTATTTTCGCTTTCGCGGCTGGCAGTAAAGTTCAGAACCATGTTTCTGTGAATAACTCTTGAACCGTAAGTCACAAACGCTCGCTCTTGGTTGCATTCGTTTCAGCTCGTGGCAGCCAGTCTAAAAAACACTATCTTGGACTTCTCTGCATCTTTCCCAGGCGAGCTATTGGCAGCATGTTCAGAACCATAATTCTGAGGCTAATTCTTGAACCGTAAGTCCTAGACGCTCGATCTTGGCGGCATTCGTCTCAGCGCCTGGCAATCAGTATAGAAGCACTGTCTTTGACTTCTCTGGATGTTTCCCAGGCGAGTTATTGACAAGTAAATCCTAGACGCTCGATCTTGGTTATTTTCGCTTTCGCGGCTGGCAGTAAAGCTCAGAACCATGTTTCTGTGAATAACTCTTGAACCGTAAGTCACAGACGCTCGCTCTTGGTTGCATTCGTTTCAGCTCGTGGCAGCCAGTCTAAAAAACACTATCTTGGACTTCTCTGCATGTTTCCCAGGCGAGCTATTGGCAGCATGTTCAGAACCATGTTTCTGTGAATAACTCTTGAACCGTAAGTCACAGACGCTCGCTCTTGGCTGCATTCGTTTCAGCTCGTGGCAGCCAGTCTAAAAAACACTATCTTGGACTTCTCTGCATGTTTCCCAGGCGAGCTTTTGGCAGCATGTTCAGAACCATGTTTCTGAGGCTAATTCTTGAACCGTAAGTCCTAGACGCTCGATCTTGGCGGCATTCGTCTCAGCGCCTGGCAATTAGTATAGAAGCACTGTCTTTGACTTCTCCGGACGTTTCCCAGGCGAGTTATTGACAAGTAAATCCTAGACGCTCGATCTTGGTTATTTTCGCTTTCGCGGCTGGCAGTAAAGTTCAGAACCATGTTTCTGTGAATAACTCTTGAACCGTAAGTCACAGACGCTCGCTCTTGGTTGCATTCGTTTCAGCTCGTGACAGCCAGTCTAAAAAACACTATCTTGGACTTCTCTGCATGTTTCCCAGGCAAGCTATTGGAAGCATGTTCAGAACCATGTTTCTGTGAATAACTCTTGAACCGTAAGTCACAGAGGCTCGCTCTTGGCTGCATTCGTTTCAGCTCGTGGCAGCCAGTCTAAAAAACACTATCTTGGACTTCTCTGCATGTTTCCCAGGCGAGCTATTGGCAGCATGTTCAGAACCATGTTTCTGAGGCTAATTCTTGAACCGTAAGTCCTAGACGCTCGATCTTGGCGGCATTCGTCTCAGCGCCTGGCAATTAGTATAGAAGCACTGTCTTTGACTTCTCTGGATGTTTCCCAGGCGAGTTATTGACAAGTAAATCCTAGACGCTCGATCTTGGTTATTTTCGCTTTCGCGGCTGGCAGTAAAGTTCAGAACCATGTTTCTGTGAATAACTCTTGAACCGTAAGTCACAGACGCTCGCTCTTGGCTGCATTCGTTTCAGCTCGTGGCAGCCAGTCTAAAAAACACTATCTTGGACTTCTCTGCATGTTTCCCAGTCGAGCTATTGGCAGCATGTTCAGAACCATGTTTCTGTGAATAACTCTTTAACCGTAAGTCACAGACGCTCGCTCTTGGCTGCATTCGTTTCAGCTCGTGGCAGCCAGTCTAAAAAACACTATCTTGGACTTCTCTGCATGTTTCCCAGCCGAGCTATTGCCAGCATGTTCAGAACCATGTTTCTGTGAATAACTCTTGAACCGTAAGTCACAGACGCTCGCTCTTGGCTGCATTCGTTTCAGCTCGTGGCAGCCAGTCTAAAAAACACTATCTTGGACTTCTCTGCATGTTTCCCAGGCGAGCTATTGGCAGCATGTTCAGAACCATAATTCTGAGGCTAATTCTTGAACCGTAAGTCCTAGACGCTCGATCTTGGCGGCATTCGTCTCAGCGCCTGGCAATTAGTATAGAAGCACTGTCTTTGACTTCTCTGGATGTTTCCCAGGCGAGTTATTGACAAGTAAATCCTAGACGCTCGATCTTGGTTATTTTCGCTTTCGCGGCTGGCAGTAAAGTTCAGAACCATGTTTCTGTGAATAACTCTTGAACCGTAAGTCACAGACGCTCGCTCTTGGTTGCATTCGTTTCAGCTCGTGGCAGCCAGTCTAAAAAACACTATCTTGGACTTCTCTGCATGTTTCCCAGGCGAGCTATTGGCAGCATGTTCAGAACCATGTTTCTGTGAATAACTCTTGAACCGTAAGTCACAGACGCTCGCTCTTGGCTGCATTCGTTTCAGCTCGTGGCAGCCAGTCTAAAAAACACTATCTTGGACTTCTCTGCATGTTTCCCAGGCGAGCTATTGGCAGCATGTTCAGAACCATGTTTCTGAGGCTAATTCTTGAACCGTAAGTCCTAGACGCTCGATCTTGGCGGCATTCGTCTCAGCGCCTGGCAATTAGTATAGAAGCACTGTCTTTGACTTCTCTGGATGTTTCCCAGGCGAGTTATTGACAAGTAAATCCTAGACGCTCGATCTTGGTTATTTTCGCTTTCGCGGCTGGCAGTAAAGTTCAGAACCATGTTTCTGTGAATAACTCTTGAACCGTAAGTCACAGACGCTCGCTCTTGGTTGCATTCGTTTCAGCTCGTGGCAGCCAGTCTAAAAAACACTATCTTGGACTTCTCTGCATGTTTCCCAGGCAAGCTATTGGCAGCATGTTCAGAACCATGTTTCTGTGAATAACTCTTGAACCGTAAGTCACAGACGCTCGCTCTTTGCTGCATTCGTTTCAGCTCGTGGCAGCCAGTCTAAAAAACACTATTTCGGACTCCTCTGCATGTTTGCTAGGCGAGATATTGGCAGCATGTTCAGAACCATGTTTCTGTGAATAACTCTTGAACCGTAAGTCACAGACGCTCGCTCTTGGCTGCATTCGTTTCAGCTCGTGGCAGCCAGTCTAAAAAACACTATCTTGGACTTCTCTGCATGTTTCCCAGGCGAGCTATTGGCAGCATGTTCAGAACCATGTTTCTGTGAATAACTCTTGAACCGTAAGTCACAGACGCTCGCTCTTGGCTGCATTCGTTTCAGCTCGTGGCAGCCAGTCTTAAAAACACTATCTTGGACTTCTCTGCATGTTTCCCAGGCGAGCTATTGGCAGCATGTTCAGAACCATGTTTCTGAGGCTAATTCTTGAACCGTAAGTCCTAGACGCTCGATCTTGGCGGCATTCGTCTCAGCGCCTGGCAATTAGTATAGAAGCACTGTCTTTGACTTCTCTGGATGTTTCCCAGGCGAGCTATTGGCAGCATGTTCAGAACCATGTTTCTGAGGCTAATTCTTGAACCGTAAGTCCTAGACGCTCGATCTTGGCGGCATTCGTCTCAGCGCCTGGCAATTAGTATAGAAGCACTGTCTTTGACTTCTCTGGATGTTTCCCAGGCGAGTTATTGACAAGTAAATCCTAGACGCTCGATCTTGGTTATTTTCGCTTTCGCGGCTGGCAGTAAAGTTCAGAACCATGTTTCTGTGAATAACTCTTGAACCGTAAGTCACAGACGCTCGCTCTTGGCTGCATTCGTTTCAGCTCGTGGCAGCCAGTCTAAAAAACACTATCTTGGACTTCTCTGCATGTTTCCCAGGCGAGCTATTGGCAGCATGTTCAGAACCATGTTTCTGTGAATAACTCTTGAACCGTAAGTCACAGACGCTCGATCTTGGCGGCATTCGTCTCAGCGCCTGGAAATTAGTATAGAAGCACTGTCTTTGACTTCTCTGGATGTTTCCCAGGCGAGTTATTGACAAGTAAATCCTAGACGCTCGATCTTGGTTATTTTCGCTTTCGCGGCTGGCAGTAAAGTTCAGAACCATGTTTCTGTGAATAACTCTTGAACTGTAAGTCACAGACGCTCGCTCTTGGTTGCATTCGTTTCAGCTCGTGGCAGCCAGTCTAAAAAACACTGTCTTTGACTTCTCTGGATGTTTCCCAGGCGAGTTATTGACAAGTAAATCCTACACGCTCGATCTTGGTTATTTTCGCTTTCGCGGCTGGCAGTAAAGTTCAGAACCATGTTTCTGTGAATAACTCTTGAACCGTAAGTCACAGACGCTCGCTCTTGGTTGCATTCGTTTCAGCTCGTGGCAGCCAGTCTAAAAAACACTATCTTGGACTTCTCTGCATGTTTCCCAGGCGAGCTATTGGCAGCATGTTCAGAACCATGTTTCTGTGAATAACTCTTGAACCGTAAGTCACAGACGCTCGCTCTTGGCTGCATTCGTTTCAGCTCGTGGCAGCCAGTCTAAAAAACACTATCTTGGACTTCTCTGCATGTTTCCCAGGCGAGCTATTGGCAGCATGTTCAGAACCATGTTTCTGAGGCTAATTCTTGAACCGTAAGTCCTAGACGCTCGATCTTGGCGGCATTCGTCTCAGCGCCTGGCAATTAGTATAGAAGCACTGTCTTTGACTTCTCTGGATGTTTCCCAGGCGAGCTATTGGCAGCATGTTCAGAACCATGTTTCTGAGGCTAATTCTTGAACCGTAAGTCCTAGACGCTCGATCTTGGCGGCATTCGTCTCAGCGCCTGGCAATTAGTATAGAAGCACTGTCTTTGACTTCTCTGGATGTTTCCAAGGCGAGTTATTGACAAGTAAATCCTAGACGCTCGATCTTGGTTATTTTCGCTTTCGCGGCTGGCAGTAAAGTTCAGAACCATGTTTCTGTGAATAACTCTTGAACCGTAAGTCACAGACGCTCGCTCTTGGTTGCATTCGTTTCAGCTCGTGGCAGCCAGTCTAAAAAACACTATCTTGGACTTCTCTGCATGTTTCCCAGGCGAGCTATTGGCAGCATGTTCAGAACCATGTTTCTGTGAATAACTCTTGAACCGTAAGTCACAGACGCTCGCTCTTGGCTGCATTCGTTTCAGCTCGTGGCAGCCAGTCTAAAAAACACTATCTTGGACTTCTCTGCATGTTTCCCAGGCGAGCTATTGGCAGCATGTTCAGAACCATGTTTCTGAGGCTAATTCTTGAACCGTAAGTCCTAGACGCTCGATCTTGGCGGCATTCGTCTCAGCGCCTGGCAATTAGTATAGAAGCACTGTCTTTGACTTCTCTGGATGTTTCCCAGGCGAGCTATTGGCAGCATGTTCAGAACCATGTTTCTGAGGCTAATTCTTGAACCGTAAGTCCTAGACGCTCGATCTTGGCGGCATTCGTCTCAGCGCCTGGCAATTAGTATAGAAGCACTGTCTTTGACTTCTCTGGATGTTTCCCAGGCGAGTTATTGACAAGTAAATCCTAGACGCTCGATCTTGGTTATTTTCGCTTTCGCGGCTGGCAGTAAAGTTCAGAACCATGTTTCTGTGAATAACTCTTGAACCGTAAGTCACAGACGCTCGCTCTTGGTTGCATTCGTTTCAGCTCGTGGCAGCCAGTCTAAAAAACACTATCTTGGACTTCTCTGCATGTTTCCCAGGCGAGCTATTGGCAGCATGTTCAGAACCATGTTTCTGTGAATAACTCTTGAACCGTAAGTCACAGACGCTCGCTCTTTGCTGCATTCGTTTCAGCTCGTGGCAGCCAGTCTAAAAAACACTATTTCGGACTCCTCTGCATGTTTCCTAGGCGAGCTATTGGCAGCATGTTCAGAACCATGTTTCTGTGAATAACTCTTGAACCGTAAGTCACAGACGCTCGCTCTTGGCTGCATTCGTTTCAGCTCGTGGCAGCCAGTCTAAAAAACACTATCTTGGACTTCTCTGCATGTTTCCCAGGCGAGCTATTGGCAGCTTGTTCAGAACCATGTTTCTGTGAATAACTCTTGAACCGTAAGTCACAGACGCTCGCTCTTGGCTGCATTCGTTTCAGCTCGTGGCAGCCAGTCTTAAAAACACTTTCTTGGACTTCTCTGCATGTTTCCCAGGCGAGCTATTGGCAGCATGTTCAGAACCATGTTTCTGAGGCTAATTCTTGAACCGTAAGTCCTAGACGCTCGATCTTGGCGGCATTCGTCTCAGCGCCTGGAAATTAGTATAGAAGCACTGTCTTTGACTTCTCTGGATGTTTCCCAGGCGAGTTATTGACAAGTAAATCCTAGACGCTCTATCTTGGTTATTTTCGCTTTCGCGGCTGGCAGTAAAGTTCAGAACCATGTTTCTGTGAATAACTCTTGAACCGTAAGTCACAGACGCTCGCTCTTGGTTGCATTCGTTTCAGCTCGTGGCAGCCAGTCTAAAAAACACTATCTTGGACTTCTCTGCATGTTTCCCAGGCGAGCTAATGGCAGCATGTTCAGAACCATGTTTCTGTGAATAACTCTTGAACCGTAAGTCACAGACGCTCGCTCTTGGCTGCATTCGTTTCAGCTCGTGGCAGCCAGTCTAAAAAACACTATCTTGGACTTCTCTGCATGTTTCCCAGGCGAGCTATTGGCAGCATGTTCAGAACCATGTTTCTGTGAATAACTCTTGAACCGTAAGTCACAGACGCTCGATCTTGGCGGCATTCGTCTCAGCGCCTGGAAATTAGTATAGAAGCACTGTCTTTGACTTCTCTGGATGTTTCCCAGGCGAGTTATTGACAAGTAAATCCTAGACGCTCGATCTTGGTTATTTTCGCTTTCGCGGCTGGCAGTAAAGTTCAGAACCATGTTTCTGTGAATAACTCTTGAACCGTAAGTCACAGACGCTCGCTCTTGGTTGCATTCGTTTCAGCTCGTGGCAGCCAGTCTAAAAAACACTGTCTTTGACTTCTCTGGATGTTTCCCAGGCGAGTTATTGACAAGTAAATCCTACACGCTCGATCTTGGTTATTTTCGCTTTCGCGGCTGGCAGTAAAGTTCAGAACCATGTTTCTGTGAATAACTCTTGAACCGTAAGTCAAAGACGCTCGCTCTTGGTTGCATTCGTTTCAGCTCGTGGCAGCCAGTCTAAAAAACACTATCTTGGACTTCTCTGCATGTTTCCCAGGCGAGCTATTGGCAGCATGTTCAGAACCATGTTTATGTGAATAACTCTTGAACCGTAAGTCACAGACGCTCGCTCTTGGCTGCATTCGTTTCAGCTCGTGGCAGCCAGTCTAAAAAACACTATCTTGGACTTCTCTGCATGTTTCCCAGGCGAGCTATTGGCAGCATGTTCAGAACCATGTTTCTGAGGCTAATTCTTGAACCGTAAGTCCTAGACGTTCGATCTTGGCGGCATTCGTCTCAGCGCCTGGCAATTAGTATAGAAGCACTGTCTTTGACTTCTCTGGATGTTTCCCAGGCGAATTATTGACAAGTAAATCCTAGACGCTCGATCTTGGTTATTTTCGCTTTCGCGGCTGGCAGTAAAGTTCAGAACCATGTTTCTGTGAATAACTCTTGAACCGTAAGTCACAGACGCTCGCTCTTGGCTGCATTCGTTTCAGCTCGTGGCAGCCAGTCTAAAAAACACTATCTTGGACTTCTCTGCATGTTTCCCAGGCGAGCTATTGGCAGCATGTTCAGAACCATGTTTCTGTGAATAACTCTTGAACCGTAAGTCACAGACGCTCGCTCTTGGCTGCATTCGTTTCAGCTCGTGGCAGCCAGTCTAAAAAACACTATCTTGGACTTCTCTGCATGTTTCCCAGGCGAGCTATTGGCAGCATGTTCAGAACCATGTTTCTGAGGCTAATTCTTGAACCGTAAGTCCTAGACGTTCGATCTTGGCGGCATTCGTCTCAGCGCCTGGCAATTAGTATAGAAGCACTGTCTTTGACTTCTCTGGATGTTTCCCAGGCGAATTATTGACAAGTAAATCCTAGACGCTCGATCTTGGTTATTTTCGCTTTCGCGGCTGGCAGTAAAGTTCAGAACCATGTTTCTGTGAATAACTCTTGAACCGTAAGTCACAGACGCTCGCTCTTGGCTGCATTCGTTTCAGCTCGTGGCAGCCAGTCTAAAAAACACTATCTTGGACTTCTCTGCATGTTTCCCAGGCGAGCTATTGGCAGCATGTTCAGAACCATGTTTCTGTGAATAACTCTTGAACCGTAAGTCACAGACGCTCGCTCTTGGCTGCATTCGTTTCAGCTCGTGGCAGCCAGTCTAAAAAACACTATCTTGGACTTCTCTGCATGTTTCCCAGGCGAGCTATTGGCAGCATGTTCAGAACCATGTTTCTGTGAATAACTCTTGAACCGTAAGTCACAGACGCTCGCTCTTGGCTGCATTCGTTTCAGCTCGTGGCAGCCAGTCTAAAAAACACTATCTTGGACTTCTCTGCATGTTTCCCAGGCGAGCTATTGGCAGCATGTTCAGAACCATGTTTCTGAGGCTAATTCTTGAACCGTAAGTCCTAGACGCTCGATCTTGGCGGCATTCGTCTCAGCGCCTGGCAATTAGTATAGAAGCACTGTCTTTGACTTCTCTGGATGTTTCCCAGGCGAGTTATTGACAAGTAAATCCTAGACGCTCGATCTTGGTTATTTTCGCTTTCGCGGCTGGCAGTAAAGTTCAGAACCATGTTTCTGTGAATAACTCTTGAACCGTAAGTCACAGACGCTCGCTCTTGGCTGCATTCGTTTCAGCTCGTGGCAGCCAGTCTAAAAAAACACTATCTTGGACTTCTCTGCATGTTTCCCAGGCGAGCTTTTGGCAGCATGTTCAGAACCATGTTTCTGTGAATAACTCTTGAACCGTAAGTCACAGACGCTCGCTCTTGGCTGCATTCGTTTTAGCTCGTGGCAGCCAGTCTAAAAAACACTATCTTGGACTTCTCTGCATGTTTCCCAGGCGAGCTATTGGCAGCATGTTCAGAACCATGTTTCTGTGAATAACTCTTGAACCGTAAGTCACAGACGCTCGCTCTTGGTTGCATTCGTTTCAGCTCGTGGCAGCCAGTCTAAAAAACACTATCTTGGACTTCTCTGCATGTTTCACAGGCGAGCTAATGGCAGCATGTTCAGAACCATGTTTCTGTGAATAACTCTTGAACCGTAAGTCACAGACGCTCGCTCTTGGCTGCATTAGTTTCAGCTCGTGGCAGCCAGTCTAAAAAACACTATCTTGGACTTCTCTGCATGTTTCCCAGGCGAGCTATTGGCAGCATGTTCAGAACCATGTTTCTGTGAATAACTCTTGAACCGTAAGTCACAGACGCTCGCTCTTGGCTGCATTCGTTTCAGCTCGTGGCAGCCAGTCTAAAAAACACTATCTTGGACTTCTCTGCATGTTTCCCAGGCGAACTATTGGCAGCATGTTCAGAACCATGTTTCTGAGGCTAATTCTTGAACCGTAAGTCCTAGACGCTCGATCTTGGCGGCATTCGTCTCAGCGCCTGGAAATTAGTATAGAAGCACTGTCTTTGACTTCTCTGGATGTTTCCCAGGCGAGTTATTGACAAGTAAATCCTAGACGCTCGATCTTGGTTATTTTCGCTTTCGCGGCTGGCAGTAAAGTTCAGAACCATGTTTCTGTGAATAACTCTTGAACCGTAAGTCACAGACGCTCGCTCTTGGCTGCATTCGTTTCAGCTCGTGGCAGCCAGTCTAAAAAACACTATCTTGGACTTCTCTGCATGTTTCCCAGGCGAGCTATTGGCAGCATGTTCAGAACCATGTTTCTGTGAATAACTCTTGAACCGTAAGTCACAGACGCTCGCTCTTGGCTGCATTCGTTTCAGCAAGTGGCAGCCAGTCTAAAAAACACTATCTTGGACTTCTCTGCATGTTTCCCAGGCGAGCTTTTGGCAGCATGTTCAGAACCATGTTTCTGTGAATAACTCTTGAACCGTACGTCACAGACGCTCGCTCTTGGCTGCATTCATTTTAGCTCGTGGCAGCCAGTCTAAAAAACACTATCTTGGACTTCTCTGCATGTTTCCCAGGCGAGCTATTGGCAGCATGTTCAGAACCATGTTTCTGTGAATAACTCTTGAACCGTAAGTCACAGACGCTCGCTCTTGGCTGCATTCGTTTCAGCTAGTGGCAGCCAGTCTAAAAAACACTATCTTGGACTTCTCTGCATGTTTCCCAGGCGAGCTATTGGCAGCATGTTCAGAACCATGTTTCTGAGGCTAATTCTTAAACCGTAAGTCCTAGACGCTCGATCTTGGCGGCATTCGTCTCAGCGCTTGGCAATTACTACAGAAGCACTGTCTTTGACTTCTCTGGATGTTTCCCAGGCGAGTTATTGACAAGTAAATCCTAGACGCTCGATCTTGGTTATTTTCGCTTTCGCGGCTGGCAGTAAAGTTCAGAACCATGTTTCTGTGAATAACTCTTGAACCGTAAGTCACAGACGCTCGCTCTTGGCTGCATTCGTTTCAGCTCGTGGCAGCCAGTCTAAAAAAACACCATCTTGGACTTCTCTGCATGTTTCCCAGGCGAGCTATTGGCAGCATGTTCAGAACCATGTTTCTGTGAATAACTCTTGAACCGTAAGTCACAAACGCTCGCTCTTGGCTGCATTCGTTTCAGCTCGTGGCAGCCAGTCTAAAAAACACTATCTTGGACTTCTCTGCATGTTTCCCAGGCGAGCTATTGGCAGCATGTTCAGAACCATGTTTCTGTGAATAACTCTTGAACCGTAAGTCACAGACGCTCGCTCTTGGCTGCATTCGTTTCAGCTCGTGGCAGCCAGTCTAAAAAACACTATCTTGGACTTCTCTGCATGTTTCCCAGGCGAGCTATTGGCAGCATGTTCAGAGCCATGTTTCTGTGAATAACTCTTGAACCGTAAGTCACAGATGCTCGCTCTTGGCTGCATTCGTTTCGGCTCGTGGCAGCCAGTCTAAAAAACACTATCTTGGACTTCTCTGCATGTTTCCCAGGCGAGCTTTTGGCAGCATGTTCAGAACCATGTTTCTGTGAATAACTCTTGAACCGTAAGTCACAGACGCTCGCTCTTGGCTGCATTAGTTTCAGCTCGTGGCAGCCAGTCTAAAAAACACTATCTTGGACTTCTCTGCATGTTTCCCAGGCGAGCTATTGGCAGCATGTTCAGAACCATGTTTCTGTGAATAACTCTTGAACCGTAAGTCACAGACGCTCGCTCTTGGCTGCATTCGTTTCAGCTCGTGGCAGCCAGTCTAAAAAACACTATCTTGGACTTCTCTGCATGTTTCCCAGACGAACTATTGGCAGCATGTTCAGAACCATGTTTCTGAGGCTAATTCTTGAACCGTAAGTCCTAGACGCTCGATCTTGGCGGCATTCGTCTCAGCGCCTGGAAATTAGTATAGAAGCACTGTCTTTGACTGCTCTGGATGTTTCCCAGGCGAGTTATTGACAAGTAAATCCTAGACGCTCGATCTTGGTTATTTTCGCTTTCGCGGCTGGCAGTAAAGTTCAGAACCATGTTTCTGTGAATAACTCTTGAACCGTAAGTCACAGACGCTCGCTCTTGGTTGCATTTGTTTCAGCTCGTGGCAGCCAGTCTAAAAAACACTATCTTGGACTTTTCTGCATGTTTCCCAGGCGAGCTAATGGCAGCATGTTCAGAACCATGTTTCTGTGAATAACTCTTGAACCATAAGTCACAGACGCTCGCTCTTGGCTGCATTCGTTTCAGCTCGTGGCAGCCAGTCTAAAAAACACTATCTTGGACTTCTCTGCATGTTTCCCAGGCGAGCTATTGGCAGCATTTTCAGAACCATGTTTCTGAGGCTAATTCTTGAACCGTAAGTCCTAGACGCTCGATCTTGGCGGCATTCGTCTCAGCGCCTGGCAATTAGTATAGAAGCACTGTCTTTGACTTCTCTGGATGTTTCCCAGGCGAGTTATTGACAAGTAAATCCTACACGCTCGATCTTGGTTATTTTCGCTTTCGCGGCTGGCAGTAAAGTTCAGAACCATGTTTCTGTGAATAACTCTTGAACCGTAAGTCACAGACGCTCGCTCTTGGTTGCATTCGTTTCAGCTCGTGGCAGCCAGTCTAAAAAACACTATCTTGGACTTCTCTGCATGCTTCCCAGGCAAGCTATTGGCAGCATGTTCAGAACCATGTTTCTGTGAATAACTCTTGAACCGTAAGTCACAGACGCTCGCTCTTGGCTGCATTCATTTCAGCTCGTGGCAGCCAGTCTAAAAAACACTATCTTGGACTTCTCTGCATGTTTCCCAGGCGAGCTATTGGCAGCATGTTCAGAACCATGTTTCTGAGGCTAATTATTGAACCGTAAGTCCTAGACGCTCGATCTTGGCGGCATTCGTCTCAGCGCCTGGCAATTAGTATAGAAGCACTGTCTTTGACTTCTCTGGATGTTTCCCAGGCGAGCTATTGGCAGCATGTTCAGAACCATGTTTCTGAGGCTAATTCTTGAACCGTAAGTCCTAGACGCTCGATCTTGGCGGCATTCGTCTCAGCGCCTGGCAATTAGTATAGAAGCACTGTCTTTGACTTCTCTGGATGTTTCCCAGGCGAGTTATTGACAAGGAAATCCTAGACGCTCGATCTTGGTTATTTTCGCTTTCGCGGCTGGCAGTAAAGTTCAGAACCATGTTTCTGTGAATAACTCTTGAACCGTAAGTCACAGACGCTCGCTCTTGGTTGCATTCGTTTCAGCTCGTGGCAGCCAGTCTAAAAAACACTATCTTGGACTTCTCTGCATGTTTCCCAGGCGAGCTATTGGCAGCATGTTCAGAACCATGTTTCTGTGAATAACTCTTGAACCGTAAGTCACAGACGCTCGCTCTTGGCTGCATTCGTTTCAGCAAGTGGCAGCCAGTCTAAAAAACACTATCTTGGACTTCTCTGCATGTTTCCCAGGCGAGCTTTTGGCAGCATGTTCAGAACCATGTTTCTGTGAATAACTCTTGAACCGTACGTCACAGACGCTCGCTCTTGGCTGCATTCATATTAGCTCGTGGCAGCCAGTCTAAAAAACACTATCTTGGACTTCTCTGCATGTTTCCCAGGAGAGCTATTGGCAGCATGTTCAGAACCATGTTTCTGTGAATAACTCTTGAACCATAAGTCACAGACGCTCGCTCTTGGCTGCATTCGTTTCAGCTCGTGGCAGCCAGTCTAAAAAGCACTATCTTGGACTTCTCTGCATGTTTCCCAGACGAGCTATTGGCAGCATGTTCAGAACCATGTTTCTGTGAATAACTCTTGAACCGTAAGTCACAGACGCTCGCTCTTGGCTGCATTCGTTTCAGCTCGTGGCAGCCAGTCTAAAAAACACTATCTTGGACTTCTCTGCATGTTTCCCAGGCGAGCTATTGGCAGCATGTTCAGAACCATGTTTCTGAGGCTAATTCTTGAACCGTAAGTCCTAGACGCTCGATCTTGGCGGCATTCGTCTCAGCGCCTGGCAATTAGTATAGAAGCACTGTCTTTGACTTCTCTGGATGTTTCCCAGGCGAGTTATTGACAAGTAAATCCTAGACGCTCGATTTTGGTTATTTTCGCTTTCGCGGCTGGCAGTAAAGTTCAGAACCATGTTTCTGTGAATAACTCTTGAACCGTAAGTCACAGACGCTCGCTCTTGGCTGCATTCGTTTCAGCTCGTGGCAGCCAGTCTAAAAAACACTATCTTGGACTTCTCTGCATGTTTCCCAGGCGAGCTATTGGCAGCATGTTCAGAACCATGTTTCTGTGAATAACTCTTGAACCGTAAGTCACAAACGCTCGCTCTTGGCTGCATTCGTTTCAGCTCGTGGCAGCCAGTCTAAAAAACACTATCTTGGACTTCTCTGCATGTTTCCCAGGCGAGCTATTGGCAGCATGTTCAGAACCATGTTTCTGTGAATAACTCTTGAACCGTAAGTCACAGACGCTCGCTCTTGGCTGCATTCGTTTCAGCTCGTGGCAGCCAGTTTAAAAAACACTATCTTGGACTTCTCTGCATGTTTCCCAGGCGAGCTATTGGCAGCATGTTCAGAACCATGTTTCTGTGAATAACTCTTGAACCGTAAGTCACAGACGCTCGCTCTTGGCTGCATTCGTTTCGGCTCGTGGCAGCCAGTCTAAAAAAACACTATCTTGGACTTCTCTGCATATTTCCCAGGCGAGCTTTTGGCAGCATGTTCAGAACCATGTTTCTGTGAATAACTCTTGAACCGTAAGTCACAGACGCTCGCTCTTGGCTGCATTCGTTTTAGCTCGTGGCAGCCAGTCTAAAAAACACTATCTTGGACTTCTCTGCATGTTTCCCAGGCGAGCTATTGGCAGCATGTTCAGAACCATGTTTCTGTGAATAACTCTTGAACCGTAAGTCACAGACGCTCGCTCTTGGCTGCATTCGTTTCAGCTCGTGGCAGCCAGTCTAAAAAACACTATCTTGGACTTCTCTGCATGTTTCCCAGGCGACCTATTGGCAGCATGTTCAGAACCATGTTTCTGTGAATAACTCTTGAACCGTAAGTCACAGACGCTCGCTCTTGGCTGCATTCGTTTCGGCTCGTGGCAGCCAGTCTAAAAAACACTATCTTGGACTTCTCTGCATGTTTCCCAGGCGAGCTTTTGGCAGCATGTTCAGAACCATGTTTCTGTGAATAACTCTTTAACCGTAAGTCACAGACGCTCGCTCTTGGCTGCATTCGTTTTAGCTCGTGGCAGCCAGTCTAAAAAACACTATCTTGGACTTCTCTGCATGTTTCCCAGGCGAGCTATTGGCAGCATGTTCAGAACCATGTTTCTGTGAATAACTCTTGAACCGTAAGTCACAGACGCTCGCTCTTGGCTGCATTCGTTTCAGCTCGTGGCAGCCAGTCTAAAAAACACTATCTTGGACTTCTCTGCATGTTTCCCAGGCGAGCTATTGGCAGCATGTTCAGAACCATGTTTCTGTGAATAACTCTTGAACCGTAAGTCACAGACGCTCGCTCTTGGCTGCATTCGTTTCGGCTCGTGGCAGCCAGTCTAAAAAACACTATCTTGGACTTCTCTGCATGTTTCCCAGGCGAGCTTTTGGCAGCATGTTCAGAACCATGTTTCTGTGAATAACTCTTTAACCGTAAGTCACAGACGCTCGCTCTTGGCTGCATTCGTTTTAGCTCGTGGCAGCCAGTCTAAAAAACACTATCTTGGACTTCTCTGCATGTTTCCCAGGCGAGCTATTGGCAGCATGTTCAGAACCATGTTTCTGTGAATAACTCTTGAACCGTAAGTCACAGACGCTCGCTCTTGGCTGCATTCGTTTCAGCTCGTGGCAGCCAGTCTAAAAAACACTATCTTGGACTTCTCTGCATGTTTCCCAGGCGAGCTATTGGCAGCATGTTCAGAACCATGTTTCTGTGAATAACTCTTGAACCGTAAGTCACAGACGCTCCCTCTTGGCTGCATTCGTTTCAGCTCGTGGCAGCCAGTCTAAAAAACACTATCTTGGACTTCTCTGCATGTTTCCCAGGCGAGCTATTGGCAGCATGTTCAGAACCATGTTTCTGAGGCTAATTCTTGAACCATAAGTCCTAGACGCTCGATCTTGGCGGCATTCGTCTCAGCGCCTGGCAATTAGTATAGAAGCACTGTCTTTGACTTCTCTGGATGTTTCCCAGGCAAGTTATTGACAAGTAAATCCTAGACGCTCGATCTTGGTTATTTTCGCTTTCGCGGCTGGCAGTAAAGTTCAGAACCATGTTTCTGTGAATAACTCTTGAACCGTAAGTCACAGACGCTCGCTCTTGGCTGCATTCGTTTCAGCTCGTGGCAGCCAGTCTAAAAAACACTATCTTGGACTTCTCTGCATGTTTCCCAGGCGAGCTATTGGCAGCATGTTCAGAACCATGTTTCTGTGAATAACTCTTGAACTGTAAGTCACAGACGCTCGCTCTTGGCTGCATTCGTTTCAGCTCGTGGCAGCCAGTCTAAAAAACACTATCTTGGACTTCTCTGCATGTTTCCCAGGCGAGCTATTGGCAGCATGTTCAGAACCATGTTTCTGTGAATAACTCTTGAACCGTAAGTCACAGACGCTCGCTCTTGGCTGCATTCGTTTCAGCTCGTGGCAGCCAGTCTAAAAAACACTATCTTGGACTTCTCTGCATGTTTCCCAGACAAGCTATTGGCAGCATGTTCAGAACCATGTTTCTGTGAATAACTCTTGAACCGTAAGTCACAGACGCTCGCTCTTGGCTGCATTCGTTTCAGCTCGTGGCAGCCAGTCTAAAAAACACTATCTTGGACTTCTCTGCATGTTTCCCAGCCGAGCTATTGGCAGCATGTTCAGAACCATGTTTCTGAGGCTAATTCTTGAACCGTAAGTCCTAGACGCTCGATCTTGGCGGCATTCGTCTCAGCGCCTGGCAATTAGTATAGAAGCACTGTCTTTGACTTCTCTGGATGTTTCCCAGGCGAGTTATTGACAAGTAAATCCTAGACACTCGATCTTGGTTATTTTCGCTTTCGCGGCTGGCAGTAAAGTTCAGAACCATGTTTCTGTGAATAACTCTTGAACCGTAAGTCACAGACGCTCGCTCTTGGTTGCATTTGTTTCAGCTCGTGGCAGCCAGTCTAAAAAACATTATCTTGGACTTCTCTGCATGTTTCCCAGGCGAGCTAATGGCAGCATGTTCAGAACCATGTTTGTGTGAATAACTCTTGAACCGTAAGTCACAGACGCTCGCTCTTGGCTGCATTCGTTTCAGCTCGTGGCAGCCAGTCTAAAAAACACTATCTTGGACTTCTCTGCATGTTTCCCAGGCGAGCTATTGGCAGCATGTTCAGAACCATGTTTCTGTGAATAACTCTTGAACCGTAAGTCACAGACGCTCGCTCTTGGCTGCATTCGTTTCAGCTCGTGGCAGCCAGTCTAAAAAACACTATCTTGGACTTCTCTGCATGTTTCCCAGACAAGCTATTGGCTGCATGTTCAGAACCATGTTTCTGTGAATAACTCTTGAACCGTAAGTCACAGGCGCTCGCTCTTGGCTGCATTCGTTTCAGCTCGTGGCAGCCAGTCTAAAAAACACTATCTTGGACTTCTCTGCATGTTTCCCAGGCGAGCTATTGGCAGCATGTTCAGAACCATGTTTCTGAGGCTAATTCTTGAACCGTAAGTCCTAGACGCTCGATCTTGGCGGCATTCGTCTCAGCGCCTGGCAATTAGTATTGAAGCACAGTCTTTGACTTTTCTGGATGTTTCCCAGGCGAGTTATTGACAAGTAAATCCTAGACGCTCGATCTTGGTTATTTTCGCTTTCGCGGCTGGCAGTAAAGTTCAGAACCATGTTTCTGTGAATAACTCTTGAACCGTAAGTCACAGACGCTCGCTCTTGGCTGCATTCGTTTCAGCTCGGGGCAGCCAGTCTAAAAAACACTATCTTGGACTTCTCTGCATGTTTCCCAGGCGAGCTATTGGCAGCATGTTCAGAACCATGTTTCTGTGAATAACTCTTGAACCGTAAGTCACAGACGCTCGCTCTTGGCTGCATTCGTTTCAGCTCGTGGCAGCCAGTCTAAAAAACACTATCTTGGACTTCTCTGCATGTTTCCCAGGCAAGCTATTGGCAGCATGTTCAGAACCATGTTTCTGTGAATAACTCTTGAACCGTAAGTCACAGACGCTCGCTCTTGGCTGCATTCGTTTCAGCTCGTGGCAGCCAGTCTAAAAAACACTATCTTGGACTTCTCTGCATGTTTCCCAGGCGAGCTATTGGCAGCATGTTCAGAACCATGTTTCTGAGGCTAATTCTTGAACCGTAAGTCCTAGACGCTCGATCTTGGCGGCATTCGTCTCAGCGCCTGGCAATTAGTATAGAAGCACTGTCTTTGACTTCTCTGGATGTTTCCCAGGCGAGTTATTGACAAGTAAATCCTAGACGCTCGATCTTGGTTATTTTCGCTTTCGCGGCTGGCAGTAAAGTTCAGAACCATGTTTCTGTGAATAACTCTTGAACCGTAAGTCACAGACGCTCGCTCTTGGTTGCATTCGTTTCAGCTCGTGGCAGCCAGTCTAAAAAACACTATCTTGGACTTCTCTGCATGTTTCCCAGGCGAGCTATTGGCAGCATGTTCAGAACCATGTTTCTGTGAATAACTCTTGAACCGTAAGTCACAGACGCTCGCTCTTGGCTGCATTCGTTTCAGCTCGTGGCAGCCAGTCTAAAAAACACTATCTTGGACTTCTCTGCATGTTTCCCAGGCGAGCTATTGGCAGCATGTTCAGAACCATGTTTCTGTGAATAACTCTTGAACCGTAAGTCACAGACGCTCGCTCTTGGCTGCATTCGTTTCAGCTCGTGGCAGCCAGTCTAAAAAACACTATCTTGGACTTCTCTGCATGTTTCCCAGGCGAGCTATTGGCAGCATGTTCAGAACCATGTTTCTGTGAATAACTCTTGAACCGTAAGTCACAGACGCTCGCTCTTGGCTGCATTCGTTTCAGCTCGTGGCAGCCAGTCTAAAAAACACTATCTTAGACTTCTCTGCATGTTTCCCAGGCGAGCTATTGGCAGCATGTTCAGAACCATAATTCTGAGGCTAATTCTTGAACCGTAAGTCCTAGACGCTCGATCTTGGCGGCATTCGTCTCAGCGCCTGGCAATTAGTATAGAAGCACTGTCTTTGACTTTTCTGGATGTTTCCCAGGCGAGTTATTGACAAGTAAATCCTAGACGCTCGATCTTGGTTATTTTCGATTTCGCGGCTGGCAGTAAAGTTCAGAACCATGTTTCTGTGAATAACTCTTGAACCGTAAGTCACAGACGCTCACTCTTGGTTGCATTCGTTTCAGCTCGTGGCAGCCAGTCTAAAAAACACTATCTTGGACTTCTCTGCATGTTTCCCAGGCGAGCTATTGGCAGCATGTTCAGAACCATGTTTCTGTGAATAACTCTTGAACCGTAAGTCACAGACGCTCGCTCTTGGCTGCATTCGTTTCAGCTCGTGGCAGCCAGTCTAAAAAACACTATCTTGGACTTCTCTGCATGTTTCCCAGGCGAGCTATTGGCAGCATGTTCAGAACCATGTTTCTGTGAATAACTCTTGAACCGTAAGTCACAGACGCTCGCTCTTGGCTGCATTCGTTTCAGCTCGTGGCAGCCAGTCTAAAAAACACTATCTTGGACTTCTCTGCATGTTTCCCAGGCGAGCTATTGGCAGCATGTTCAGAACCATGTTTCTGTGAATAACTCTTGAACCGTAAGTCACAGACGCTCGCTCTTGGCTGCATTCGTTTCAGCTCGTGGCAGCCAGTCTAAAAAACACTATCTTAGACTTCTCTGCATGTTTCCCAGGCGAGCTATTGGCAGCATGTTCAGAACCATAATTCTGAGGCTAATTCTTGAACCGTAAGTCCTAGACGCTCGATCTTGGCGGCATTCGTCTCAGCGCCTGGCAATTAGTATAGAAGCACTGTCTTTGACTTTTCTGGATGTTTCCCAGGCGAGTTATTGACAAGTAAATCCTAGACGCTCGATCTTGGTTATTTTCGATTTCGCGGCTGGCAGTAAAGTTCAGAACCATGTTTCTGTGAATAACTCTTGAACCGTAAGTCACAGACGCTCACTCTTGGTTGCATTCGTTTCAGCTCGTGGCAGCCAGTCTAAAAAACACTATCTTGGACTTCTCTGCATGTTTCCCAGGCGAGCTATTGGCAGCATGTTCAGAACCATGTTTCTGTGAATAACTCTTGAACCGTAAGTCACAGACGCTCGCTCTTTGCTGCATTAGTTTCAGCTCGTGGCAGCCAGTCTAAAAAACACTATCTTGGACTTCTCTGCATGTTTCCCAGGCGAGCTATTGGCAGCATGTTCAGAACCATGTTTCTGTGAATAACTCTTGAACCGTAAGTCACAGACGCTCGCTCTTGGCTGCATTAGTTTCAGCTCGTGGCAGCCAGTCTAAAAAACACTATCTTGGACTTCTCTGCATGTTTCCCAGGCGAGCTATTGGCAGCATGTTCAGAACCATGTTTCTGTGAATAACTCTTGAACCGTAAGTCACAGATGCTCGCTCTTGGCTGCATTCGTTTCAGCTCGTGGCAGCCAGTCTAAAAAACACTATCTTGGACTTCTCTGCATGTTTCCCAGGCGAGCTATTGGCAGCATGTTCAGAACCATGTTTCTGTGAATAACTCTTGAACCGTAAGTCACAGACGCTCCTCTTGGCTGCATTCGTTTCAGCTCGTGGCAGCCAGTCTAAAAAACACTATCTTGGACTTCTCTGCATGTTTCCCAGGCGAGCTATTGGCAGCATGTTCAGAACCATGTTTCTGTGAATAACTCTTGAACCGTAAGTCACAGACGCTCGCTCTTGGCTGCATTCGTTTCAGCTCGTGGCAGCCAGTCTAAAAAACACTATCTTGGACTTCTCTGCATGTTTCCCAGGCGAGCTATTGGCAGCATGTTCAGAACCATGTTTCTGTGAATAACTCTTGAACCGTAAGTCACAGACGCTCGCTCTTGGCTGCATTAGTTTCAGCTCGTGGCAGCCAGTCTAAAAAACACTATCTTGGACTTCTCTGCATGTTTCCCAGGCGAGCTATTGGCAGCATGTTCAGAACCATGTTTCTGTGAATAACTCTTGAACCGTAAGTCACAGATGCTCGCTCTTGGCTGCATTCGTTTCAGCTCGTGGCAGCCAGTCTAAAAAACACTATCTTGGACTTCTCTGCATGTTTCCCAGGCGAGCTATTGGCAGCATGTTCAGAACCATGTTTCTGTGAATAACTCTTGAACCGTAAGTCACAGACGCTCCTCTTGGCTGCATTCGTTTCAGCTCGTGGCAGCCAGTCTAAAAAACACTATCTTGGACTTTTCTGCATGTTTCCCAGGCGAGCTATTGGCAGCATGTTCAGAACCATGTTTCTGTGAATAACTCTTGAACCGTAAGTCACAGACGCTCGCTCTTGGCTGCATTCGTTTCAGCTCGTGGCAGCCAGTCTAAAAAACACTATCTTGGACTTCTCTGCATGTTTCCCAGGCGAGCTATTGGCAGCATGTTCAGAACCATGTTTCTGTGAATAACTCTTGAACCGTAAGTCACAGACGCTCGCTCTTGGCTGCATTCGTTTCAGCTCGTGGCAGCCAGTCTAAAAAACACTATCTTGGACTTCTCTGCATGTTTCCCAGGCGAGCTATTGGCAGCATGTTCAGAACCATGTTTCTGTGAATAACTCTTGAACCGTAAGTCACAGACGCTCGCTCCTATCTGCATTCGTTTCAGCTCGTGGCAGCCAGTCTAAAAAACACTATCTTGGACTTCTCTGCATGTTTCCCAGGCGAGCTATTGGCAGCATGTTCAGAACCATGTTTCTGTGAATAACTCTTGAACCGTAAGTCACAGACGCTCGCTCTTGGCTGCATTCGGTTCAGCTCGTGGCAGCCAGTCTAAAAAACACTATCTTGGACTTCTCTGCATGTTTCCCAGGCGAGCTATTGGCAGCATGTTCAGAACCATGTTTCTGTGAATAACTCTTGAACCGTAAGTCACAGACGCTCGCTCTTGGCTGCATTCGTTTCAGCTCGTGGCAGCCAGTCTAAAAAACACTATCTTGGACTTCTCTGCATGTTTCCCAGGCGAGCTATTGGCAGCATGTTCAGAACCATGTTTCTGTGAATAACTCTTGAACCGTAAGTCACAGACGCTCGCTCTTGGCTGCATTCGTTTCAGCTCGTGGCAGCCAGTCTAAAAAACACTATCTTGGACTTCTCTGCATGTTTCCCAGGCGAGCTATTGGCAGCATGTTCAGAACCATGTTTCTGTGAATAACTCTTGAACCGTAAGTCACAGACGCTCGCTCTTGGCTGCATTCGGTTCAGCTCGTGGCAGCCAGTCTAAAAAACACTATCTTGGACTTCTCTGCATGTTTCCCAGGCGAGCTATTGGCAGCATGTTCAGAACCATGTTTCTGTGAATAACTCTTGAACCGTAAGTCACAGACGCTCGCTCTTGGCTGCATTAGTTTCAGCTCGTGGCAGCCAGTCTAAAAAACACTATCTTGGACTTCTCTGCATGTTTCCCAGGCGAGCTATTGGCAGCATGTTCAGAACCATGTTTCTGTGAATAACTCTTGAACCGTAAGTCACAGATGCTCGCTCTTGGCTGCATTCGTTTCAGCTCGTGGCAGCCAGTCTAAAAAACACTATCTTGGACTTCTCTGCATGTTTCCCAGGCGAGCTATTGGCAGCATGTTCAGAACCATGTTTCTGTGAATAACTCTTGAACCGTAAGTCACAGACGCTCCTCTTGGCTGCATTCGTTTCAGCTCGTGGCAGCCAGTCTAAAAAACACTATCTTGGACTTTTCTGCATGTTTCCCAGGCGAGCTATTGGCAGCATGTTCAGAACCATGTTTCTGTGAATAACTCTTGAACCGTAAGTCACAGACGCTCGCTCTTGGCTGCATTCGTTTCAGCTCGTGGCAGCCAGTCTAAAAAACACTATCTTGGACTTCTCTGCATGTTTCCCAGGCGAGCTATTGGCAGCATGTTCAGAACCATGTTTCTGTGAATAACTCTTGAACCGTAAGTCACAGACGCTCGCTCTTGGCTGCATTCGTTTCAGCTCGTGGCAGCCAGTCTAAAAAACACTATCTTGGACTTCTCTGCATGTTTCCCAGGCGAGCTATTGGCAGCATGTTCAGAACCATGTTTCTGTGAATAACTCTTGAACCGTAAGTCACAGACGCTCGCTCCTATCTGCATTCGTTTCAGCTCGTGGCAGCCAGTCTAAAAAACACTATCTTGGACTTCTCTGCATGTTTCCCAGGCGAGCTATTGGCAGCATGTTCAGAACCATGTTTCTGTGAATAACTCTTGAACCGTAAGTCACAGACGCTCGCTCTTGGCTGCATTCGGTTCAGCTCGTGGCAGCCAGTCTAAAAAACACTATCTTGGACTTCTCTGCATGTTTCCCAGGCGAGCTATTGGCAGCATGTTCAGAACCATGTTTCTGTGAATAACTCTTGAACCGTAAGTCACAGACGCTCGCTCTTGGCTGCATTCGTTTCAGCTCGTGGCAGCCAGTCTAAAAAACACTATCTTGGACTTCTCTGCATGTTTCCCAGGCGAGCTATTGGCAGCATGTTCAGAACCATGTTTCTGTGAATAACTCTTGAACCGTAAGTCACAGACGCTCGCTCTTGGCTGCATTCGTTTCAGCTCGTGGCAGCCAGTCTAAAAAACACTATCTTGGACTTCTCTGCATGTTTCCCAGGCGAGCTATTGGCAGCATGTTCAGAACCATGTTTCTGTGAATAACTCTTGAACCGTAAGTCACAGACGCTCGCTCTTGGCTGCATTCGGTTCAGCTCGTGGCAGCCAGTCTAAAAAACACTATCTTGGTCTTCTCTGCATGTTTCCCAGGCGAGCTATTGGCAGCATGTTCAGAACCATGTTTCTGTGAATAACTCTTGAACCGTAAGTCACAGACGCTCGCTCTTGGCTGCATTCGTTTCAGCTCGTGGCAGCCAGTCTAAAAAACACTATCTTGGACTTCTCTGCATGTTTCCCAGGCGAGCTATTGGCAGTATGTTCAGAACCATGTTTCTGTGAATAACTCTTGAACCGTAAGTCACAGACGCTCGCTCTTGGCTGCATTCGTTTCAGCTCGTGGCAGCCAGTCTAAAAAACACTATCTTGGACTTCTCTGCATGTTTCCCAGGCGAACTATTGGCAGCATGTTCAGAACCATGTTTCTGAGGCTAATTCTTGAACCGTAAGTCCTAGACGCTCGATCTTGGCGGCATTCGTCTCAGCGCCTGGAAATTAGTATAGAAGCACTGTCTTTGACTTCTCTGGATGTTTCCCAGGCGAGTTATTGACAAGTAAATCCTAGACGCTCGATCTTGGTTATTTTCGCTTTCGCGGCTGGCAGTAAAGTTCAGAACCATGTTTCTGTGAATAACTCTTGAACCGTAAGTCACAGACGCTCGCTCTTGGTTGCATTTGTTTCAGCTCGTGGCAGCCAGTCTAAAAAACACTATCTTGGACTTTTCTGCATGTTTCCCAGGCGAGCTAATGGCAGCATGTTCAGAACCATGTTTCTGTGAATAACTCTTGAACCATAAGTCACAGACGCTCGCTCTTGGCTGCATTCGTTTCAGCTCGTGGCAGCCAGTCTAAAAAACACTATCTTGGACTTCTCTGCATGTTTCCCAGGCGAGCTATTGGCAGCATGTTCAGAACCATGTTTCTGAGGCTAATTCTTGAACCGTAAGTCCTAGACGCTCGATCTTGGCGGCATTCGTCTCAGCGCCTGGCAATTAGTATAGAAGCACTGTCTTTGACTTCTCTGGATGTTTC
>NW_027462221.1:0-38751 GCF_050947455.1 Rhinoderma darwinii
AATTGCCAGGCGCTGAGACGAATGCCGCCAAGATCGAGCGTCTATGACTTACGGTTCAAGAATTAGCCTCAGAAACAGTGGTTCTGAACATGCTGCCAATAGCTCGCCTGGGAAACATCCAGAGAAGTCCAAGATAGTGTTTTTTTAGACTGGCTGCCACGAGCTGAAACGAATGCAGCCAAGTGCGAGCGTCAGTGACTTACGGTTCAAGAGTTATTCACAGAAACATGGTTCTGAACTTTACTGCCAGCCGCGAAAGCAAAAGTAACCAAGATCGAGCGTCTAGGATTTACTTGTCAATAGCTCGCCTGGGAAACATCCAGTGAAGTCAAAGACAGTGCTTCTATACTAAATGCCAGGCGCTGAGACGAATGCCGCCAAGATCGAGCGTCTATGACTTACGGTTCAAGAATTAACCTCAGAAACAGTGGGAAACAGTGCTTCTATACTAATTTCCAGGCGCTGAGACGAATGCCGCCAAGATCGAGCGTCTATGACTTACGGTTCAAGAATTAGCCTCAGAAACAGTGATTCTGAACATGCTGCCAATAGCTCGCCTGGGAAACATCCAGAGAAGTCCAAGATAGTGTTTTTTAGACTGGCTGCCACGAGCTGAAACGAATGCAGCCAAGAGCGAGCGTCTGTCACTTACGGTTCAAGAGTTATTCACAGAAACATGGTTCTGAACTTTGCTGCCAGCCGCGAAAGCGAAAGTAACCAAGATCGAGCGTCTAGGATTTACTTGTCAATAGCTCGCCTGGGAAACAGCCAGAGAAGTCAAAGACAGTGCTTCTATACTAATTGCCAGGCGCTGAGACGAATGCCGCCAAGATCGAGCGTCTAAGACTTACGGTTCAAGAATTAGCTTCAGAACAGTGGGAAACAGTGTGTCTATACTAATTGCCAGGCGCTGAGACGAATGCCGCCAAGATCAAGCGTCAAAGACTTACGGTTCAAGAATTAGCCTCAGAAACAGTGGGAAACAGTGCTTCTATACTAATTGCCATGCGCTGAGACGAATGCCGCCAAGATCGAGCGTCTATGACTTACGGTTCAAGAATTAGCCTCAGAAACATTGGTTCTGAACATGCTGCCAATAGCTCGCCTGGGAAACATCCAGAGAAGTCCAAGATAGTGTTTTTTAGACTGGCTGCCACGAGCTGAAACGAATGCAGCCAAGAGCGAGCGTCTATTACTTAAGGTTCAAGAGTTATTCACAGAAACATGGTTCTGAACTTTGCTGCCAGCCGCGAAAGCGAAAATAACCAAGATCGAGCGTCTAGGATTTACTTGTCAATAACTCGCCTGGGAAACATCCAGAGAAGTCAAAGACAGTGCTTCTATACTAATTGCCAGGCGCTGAGACGAATGCCGCCAAGATTGAGCGTCTAGGACTTACGGTTCAAGAATTAGCTTTAGAAACATTTGCCTGGGAAACATGCAGAGAAGTCCAAGATAGTGTTTTTTAGACTGGCTGCCACGAGCTGAATCGAATGCAGCCAAGAGCGAGCGTCTGTGACTTACGGTTCAAGAGTTATTCACAGAAACATGGTTCTGAACATGCTGCCAATTGCTCGCCTGGGAAACATGCAGAGAAGTCCAAGATAGTGTTTTTTAGACTGGCTGCCACGAGCTGAATCGAATGCAGCCAAGAGCGAGCGTCTGTGACTTACGGTTCAAGAGTTATTCACAGAACATGGTTCTTTTACTGCCAGCCGCGAAAGCGAAAAATAACCAAGATCGAGCGTCTAGGATTTACTTGTCAATAACTCGCCTGGGAAACATCCAGAGAAGTCAAACACAGTGCTCCTATACTAATTGCCTGGCGCTGAGACGAATGCCGCCAAGATCGAGCGTCTAGGACTTACGGTTAAGGAATTAGCCTCAGAAACATGGTTCTGAACATGCTGCCAATTGCTCGCCTGGGAAACATGCAGAGAAGTCCAAGATAGTGTTTTTTAGACTGGCTGCCACGAGCTGAATCGAATGCAGCCAAGAGCGAGCGTCTGTGACTTACGGTTCAAGAGTTATTCACAGAAACATGGTTCTGAACATGCTGCCAATTGCTCGCCTGGGAAACATGCAGAGAAGTCCAAGATAGTGTTTTTTAGACTGGCTGCCACGAGCTGAATCGAATGCAGCCAAGAGCGAGCGTCTGTGACTTACGGTTCAAGAGTTATTCACAGAAACATGGTTCTTTTACTGCCAGCCGCGAAAGCGAAAATAACCAAGATCGAGCGTCTAGGATTTACTTGTCAATAACTCGCCTGGGAAACATCCAGAGAAGTCAAACACAGTGCTCCTATACTAATTGCCTGGCGCTGAGACGAATGCCGCCAAGATCGAGCGTCTAGGACTTACGGTTAAGGAATTAGCCTCAGAAACATGGTTCTGAACATGCTGCCAATTGCTCGCCTGGGAAACATGCAGAGAAGTCCAAGATAGTGTTTTTTAGACTGGCTGCCACGAGCTGAATCGAATGCAGCCAAGAGCGAGCGTCTGTGACTTACGGTTCAAGAGTTATTCACAGAAACATGGTTCTGAACATGCTGCCAATAGCTCGCCTGGGAAACATGCAGAGAAGTCCAAGATAGTGTTTTTTAGACTGGCTGCCACGAGCTGAATCGAATGCAGCCAAGAGCGAGCGTCTGTGACTTACGGTTCAAGAGTTATTCACAGAAACATGGTTCTGAACATGCTGCCAATAGCTCGCCTGGGAAACATGAAGAGAAGTCCAAGATAGTGTTTTTTAGACTGGCTGCCACGAGCTGAATCGAATGCAGCCAAGAGCGAGCGTCTGTGACTTACGGTTCAAGAGTTATTCACAGAAACATGGTTCTGAACTTTACTGCCAGCCGCGAAAGCGAAACTAACCAAGATCGAGCGTCTAGGATTTACTTGTCAATAACTCGCCTGGGAAACATCCAGAGAAGTAAAAGACAGTGCTTCTATACTAATTGCCAGGCGCTGAGCCGAATGCCGCCAAGATCGAGCGTCTAGGACTTACGGTTCAAGAATTAGCTTTAGAAACATTTGCCTGGGAAACATGCAGAGAAGTCCAAGATAGTGTTTTTTAGACTGGCTGCCACGAGCTGAATCGAATGCAGCCAAGAGCGAGCGTCTGTGACTTACGGTTCAAGAGTTATTCACAGAAACATGGTTCTGAACATGCTGCCAATTGCTCGCCTGGGAAACATGCAGAGAAGTCCAAGATAGTGTTTTTTAGACTGGCTGCCACGAGCTGAATCGAATGCAGCCAAGAGCGAGCGTCTGTGACTTACGGTTCAAGAGTTATTCACAGAAACATGGTTCTGAACATGCTGCCAATAGCTCGCCTGGGAAACATGCAGAGAAGTCCAAGATAGTGTTTTTTAGACTGGCTGCCACGAGCTGAATCGAATGCAGCCAAGAGCGAGCGTCTGTGACTTACGGTTCAAGAGTTATTCACAGAAACATGGTTCTGAACTTTACTGCCAGCCGCGAAAGCGAAAATAACCAAGATCGAGTGTCTAGGATTTACTTGTCAATAACTCGCCTGGGAAACATCCAGAGAAGTCAAAGACAGTGCTTCTATACTAATTGCCAGGCGCTGAGACGAATGCCGCCAAGATCGAGCGTCTAGGACTTACGGTACAAGAATTAGCTTTAGAAACATTTGCCTGGGAAACATGCAGAGAAGTCCAAGATAGTGTTTTTTAGACTGGCTGCCACGAGCTGAATCGAATGCCGCCAAGAGCGAGCGTCTGTGACTTACGGTTCAAGAGTTATTCACAGAAACATGGTTCTGAACATGCTGCCAATTGCTCGCCTGGGAAACATGCAGAGAAGTCCAAGATAGTGTTTTTTAGACTGGCTGCCACGAGCTGAATCGAATGCAGCCAAGAGCGAGCGTCTGTGACTTACGGTTCAAGAGTTATTCACAGAAACATGGTTCTGAACATGCTGCCAATAGCTCGCCTGGGAAACATGCAGAGAAGTCCAAGATAGTGTTTTTTAGACTGGCTGCCACGAGCTGAATCGAATGCAGCCAAGAGCGAGCGTCTGTGACTTACGGTTCAAGAGTTATTCACAGAAACATGGTTCTGAACTTTACTGCCAGCCGCGAAAGCGAAAATAACCAAGATCGAGCGTCTAGGATTTACTTGTCAATAACTCGCCTGGGAAACATCCAGAGAAGTCAAAGACAGTGCTTCTATACTAATTGCCAGTCGCTGAGACGAATGCCGCCAAGATCGAGCGTCTAGGACTTACGGTTCAAGAATTAGCTTTAGAAACATTTGCCTGGGAAACATGCAGAGAAGTCCAAGATAGTGTTTTTTAGACTGGCTGCCACGAGCTGAATCGAATGCAGCCAAGAGCGAGCGTCTGTGACTTACGGTTCAAGAGTTATTCACAGAAACATGGTTATTTTACTGCCAGCCGCGAAAGCGAAAATAACCAAGATCGAGCGTCTAGGATTTACTTGTCAATAACTCGCCTGGGAAACATCCAGAGAAGTCAAACACAGTGCTCCTATACTAATTGCCAGGCGCTGAGACGAATGCCGCCAAGATCGAGCGTCTAGGACTTACGGTTAAGGAATTAGCCTCAGAAACATGGTTCTGAACATGCTGCCAATTGCTCGCCTGGGAAACATGCAGAGAAGTCCAAGATAGTGTTTTTTAGACTGACTGCCACGAGCTGAATCGAATGCAGCCAAGAGCGAGCGTCTGTGACTTACGGTTCAAGAGTTATTCACAGAAACATGGTTCTGAACATGCTGCCAATTGCTCGCCTGGGAATCATGCAGAGAAGTCCAAGATAGTGTTTTTTAGACTGGCTGCCACGAGCTGAATCGAATGCAGCCAAGAGCGAGCGTCTGTGACTTACGGTTCAAGAGTTATTCACAGAAACATGGTTCTTTTACTGCCAGCCGCGAAAGCGAAAATAACCAAGATCGAGCGTCTAGTCTTTACTTGTCAATAACTCGCCTGGGAAACATCCAGAGAAGTCAAACACAGTGCTCCTATACTAATTGCTAGGCGCTGAGACGAATGCCGCCAAGATCGAGCGTCTAGGACTTACGGTTAAGGAATTAGCCTCAGAAACATGGTTCTGAACATGCTGCCAATTGCTCGCCTGGGAAACATGCAGAGAAGTCCAAGATAGTGTTTTTTAGACTGGCTGCCACGAGCTGAATCGAATGCAGCCAAGAGCGAGCGTCTGTGACTTACGGTTCAAGAGTTATTCACAGAAACATGGTTCTGAACATGCTGCCAATTGCTTGCCTGGGAAACATGCAGAGAAGTCCAAGATAGTGTTTTTTAGACTGGCTGCCACGAGCTGAATCGAATGCAGCCAAGAGCGAGCGTCTGTGACTTACGGTTCAAGAGTTATTCACAGAAACATGGTTCTGAACATGCTGCCAATAGCTCGCCTGGGAAACATGCAGAGAAGTCCAAGATAGTGTTTTTTAGACTGGCTGCCACGAGCTGAATCGAATGCAGCCAAGAGCGAGCGTCTGTGACTTACGGTTCAAGAGTTATTCACAGAAATATGGTTCTGAACTTTACTGCCAGCCGCGAAAGCGAAAATAACCAAGATCGAGCGTCTAGGATTTACTTGTCAATAACTCGCCTGGGAAACATCCAGAGAAGTCAAAGAAAGTGCTTCTATACTAATTGCCAGGCGCTGAGACGAATGCCGCCAAGATCGAGCGTCTAGGACTTACGGTTCAAGAATTAGCTTTAGAAACATTTGCCTGGGAAACATGCAGAGAAGTCCAAGATAGTGTTTTTTATACTGGCTGCCACGAGCTGAATCGAATGCAGCCAAGAGCGAGCGTCTGTGACTTACGGTTCAAGAGTTATTCACAGAAACATGGTTCTGAACATGCTGCCAATTGCTCGCCTGGGAAACATGCAGAGAAGTCCAAGATAGTGTTTTTTAGACTGGCTGCCACGAGCTGAATCGAATGCAGCCAAGAGCGAGCGTCTGTGACTTACGGTTCAAGAGTTATTCACAGAAACATGGTTCTTTTACTGCCAGCCGCGAAAGCGAAAATAACCAAGATCGAGCGTCTAGGATTTACTTGTCAATAACTCGCCTGGGAAACATCCAGAGAAGTCAAACACAGTGCTCCTATACTAATTGCCAGGCGCTGAGACGAATGCCGCCAAGATCGAGCGTCTAGGACTTACGGTTAAGGAATTAGCCTCAGAAACATGGTTCTGAACATGCTGCCAATTGCTCGCCTGGGAAACATGCAGATAAGTCCAAGATAGTGTTTTTTAGACTGGCTGCCACGAGCTGAATCGAATGCAGCCAAGAGCGAGCGTCTGTGACTTACGGTTCAAGAGTTATTCACAGAAACATGGTTCTGAACATGCTGCCAATTGCTCGCCTGGGAAACATGCAGAGAAGTCCAAGATAGTGTTTTTTAGACTGGCTGCCACGAGCTGAATCGAATGCAGCCAAGAGCGAGCGTCTGTGACTTACGGTTCAAGAGTTATTCACAGAAACATGGTTCTGAACATGCTGCCAATAGCTCGGCTGGGAAACATGCAGAGAAGTCCAAGATAGTGTTTTTTAGACTGGCTGCCACGAGCTGAATCGAATGCAGCCAAGAGCGAGCGTCTGTGACTTACGGTTCAAGAGTTATTCACAGAAACATGGTTCTTTTACTGCCAGCCGCGAAAGCGAAAATAACCAAGATCGAGCGTCTAGGATTTACTTGTCAATAACTCGCCTGGGAAACATCCAGAGAAGTCAAACACAGTGCTCCTATACTAATTGCCAGGCGCTGAGACGAATGCCGCCAAGATCGAGCGTCTAGGACTTACGGTTAAGGAATTAGCCTCAGAAACATGGTTCTGAACATGCTGCCAATTGCTCGCCTGGGAAACATGCAGATAAGTCCAAGATAGTGTTTTTTAGACTGGCTGCCACGAGCTGAATCGAATGCAGCCAAGAGCGAGCGTCTGTGACTTACGGTTCAAGAGTTATTCACAGTAACATGGTTCTGAACATGCTGCCAATTGCTCGCCTGGGAAACATGCAGAGAAGTCCAAGATAGTGTTTTTTAGACTGGCTGCCACGAGCTGAATCGAATGCAGCCAAGAGCGAGCGTCTGTGACTTACGGTTCAAGAGTTATTCACAGAAACATGGTTCTGAACATGCTGCCAATAGCTCGGCTGGGAAACATGCAGAGAAGTCCAAGATAGTGTTTTTTAGACTGGCTGCCACGAGCTGAATCGAATGCAGCCAAGAGCGAGCGTCTGTGACTTACGGTTCAAGAGTTATTCACAGAAACATGGTTCTGAACATGCTGCCAATTGCTCGCCTGGGAAACATGCAGAGAAGTCCAAGATAGTGTTTTTTAGACTGGCTGCCACGAGCTGAATCGAATGCAGCCAAGAGCGAGCGTCTGTGACTTAAGGTTCAAGAGTTATTCACAGAAACATGGTTCTAAACTTTACTGCCAGCCGCGAAAGCGAAAATAACCAAGATCGAGCGTCTAGGATTTACTTGTCAATAACTCGCCTGGGAAACATCCAGAGAAGTCAAAGACAGTGCTTCCATACTAATTGCCAGGCGCTGAGACGAATGCCGCCAAGATCGAGCGTCTAGGACTTACGGTTCAAGAATTAGCTTTAGAAACATTTGCCTGGGAAACATGCAGAGAAGTCCAAGATAGTGTTTTTTAGACTGGCTGCCACGAGCTGAATCGAATGCAGCCAAGAGCGAGCGTCTGTGACTTACGGTTCAAGAGTTATTCACAGAAACATGGTTCTGAACATGCTGCCAATTGCTCGCCTGGGAAACATGCAGAGAAGTCCAAGATAGTGTTTTTTAGACTGGCTGCCACGAGCTGAATCGAATGCAGCCAAGAGCGAGCGTCTGTGACTTACGGTTCAAGAGTTATTCACAGAAACATGGTTCTTTTACTGCCAGCCGCGAAAGCGAAAATAACCAAGATCGAGCGTCTAGGATTTACTTGTCAATAACTCGCCTGGGAAACATCCAGAGAAGTCAAACACAGTGCTCCTATACTAATTGCCTGGCGCTGAGACGAATGCCGCCAAGATCGAGCGTCTAGGACTTACGGTTAAGGAATTAGCCTCAGAAACATGGTTCTGAACATGCTGCCAATTGCTCGCCTGGGAAACATGCAGAGAAGTCCAAGATAGTGTTTTTTAGACTGGCTGCCACGAGCTGAATCGAATGCAGCCAAGAGCGAGCGTCTGTGACTTACGGTTCAAGAGTTATTCACAGAAACATGGTTCTGAACATGCTGCCAATAGCTCGCCTGGGAAACATGCAGAGAAGTCCAAGATAGTGTTTTTTAGACTGGCTGCCACGAGCTGAATCGAATGCAGCCAAGAGCGAGCGTCTGTGACTTACGGTTCAAGAGTTATTCACAGAAACATGGTTCTGAACTTTACTGCCAGCCGCGAAAGCGAAACTAACCAAGATCGAGCGTCTAGGATTTACTTGTCAATAACTCGCCTGGGAAACATCCAGAGAAGTCAAAGACAGTGCTTCTATACTAATTGCCAGGCGCTGAGACGAATGCCGCCAAGATCGAGCGTCTAGGACTTACGGTTCAAGAATTAGCTTTAGAAACATTTGCCTGGGAAACATGCAGAGAAGTCCAAGATAGTGTTTTTTAGACTGGCTGCCACGAGCTGAATCGAATGCAGCCAAGAGCGAGCGTCTGTGACTTACGGTTCAAGAGTTATTCACAGAAACATGGTTCTGAACATGCTGCCAATTGCTCGCCTGGGAAACATGCAGAGAAGTCCAAGATAGTGTTTTTTAGACTGGCTGCCACGAGCTGAATCGAATGCAGCCAAGAGCGAGCGTCTGTGACTTACGGTTCAAGAGTTATTCACAGAAACATGGTTCTGAACATGCTGCCAATTGCTCGCCTGGGAAACATGCAGAGAAGTCCAAGATAGTGTTTTTTAGACTGGCTGCCACGAGCTGAATCGAATGCAGCCAAGAGCGAGCGTCTGTGACTTACGGTTCAAGAGTTATTCACAGAAACATGGTTCTGAACTTTACTGCCAGCCGCGAAAGCGAAAATAACCAAGATCGAGTGTCTAGGATTTACTTGTCAATAACTCGCCTGGGAAACATCCAGAGAAGTCAAAGACAGTGCTTCTATACTAATTGCCAGGCGCTGAGACGAATGCCGCCAAGATCGAGCGTCTAGGCCTTACGGTACAAGAATTAGCTTTAGAAACATTTGCCTGGGAAACATGCAGAGAAGTCCAAGATAGTGTTTTTTAGACTGGCTGCCACGAGCTGAATCGAATGCCGCCAAGAGCGAGCGTCTGTGACTTACGGTTCAAGAGTTATTCACAGAAACATGGTTCTGAACATGCTGCCAATTGCTCGCCTGGGAAACATGCAGAGAAGTCCAAGATAGTGTTTTTTAGACTGGCTGCCACGAGCTGAATCGAATGCAGCCAAGAGCGAGCGTCTGTGACTTACGGTTCAAGAGTTATTCACAGAAACATGGTTCTGAACATGCTGCCAATAGCTCGCCTGGGAAACATGCAGAGAAGTCCAAGATAGTGTTTTTTAGACTGGCTGCCACGAGCTGAATCGAATGCAGCCGAGAGCGAGCGTCTGTGACTTACGGTTCAAGAGTTATTCACAGAAACATGGTTCTGAACTTTACTGCCAGCCGCGAAAGCGAAAATAACCAAGATCGAGCGTCTAGGATTTACTTGTCAATAACTCGCCTGGGAAACATCCAGAGAAGTCAAAGACAGTGCTTCTATACTAATTGCCAGGCGCTGAGACGAATGCCGCCAAGATCGAGCGTCTAGGACTTACGGTTCAAGAATTAGCTTTAGAAACATTTGCCTGGGAAACATGCAGAGAAGTCCAAGATAGTGTTTTTTAGACTGGCTGCCACGAGCTGAATCGAATGCAGCCAAGAGCGAGCGTCTGTGACTTACGGTTCAAGAGTTATTCACAGAAACATGGTTCTTTTACTGCCAGCCGCGAAAGCGAAAATAACCAAGATCGAGCGTCTAGGATTTACTTGTCAATAACTCGCCTGGGAAACATCCAGAGAAGTCAAACACAGTGCTCCTATACTAATTGCCAGGCGCTGAGACGAATGCCGCCAAGATCGAGCGTCTAGGACTTACGGTTAAGGAATTAGCCTCAGAAACATTGTTCTGAACATGCTGCCAATTGCTCGCCTGGGAAACATGCAGAGAAGTCCAAGATAGTGTTTTTTAGACTGACTGCCACGAGCTGAATCGAATGCAGCCAAGAGCGAGCGTCTGTGACTTACGGTTCAAGAGTTATTCACAGAAACATGGTTCTGAACATGCTGCCAATTGCTCGCCTGGGAATCATGCAGAGAAGTCCAAGATAGTGTTTTTTAGACTGGCTGCCACGAGCTGAATCGAATGCAGCCAAGAGCGAGCGTCTGTGACTTACGGTTCAAGAGTTATTCACAGAAACATGGTTCTTTTACTGCCAGCCGCGAAAGCGAAAATAACCAAGATCGAGCGTCTAGTCTTTACTTGTCAATAACTCGCCTGGGAAACATCCAGAGAAGTCAAACACAGTGCTCCTATACTAATTGCTAGGCGCTGAGACGAATGCCGCCAAGATCGAGCGTCTAGGACTTACGGTTAAGGAATTAGCCTCAGAAACATGGTTCTGAACATGCTGCCAATTGCTCGCCTGGGAAACATGCAGAGAAGTCCAAGATAGTGTTTTTTAGACTGGCTGCCACGAGCTGAATCGAATGCAGCCAAGAGCGAGCGTCTGTGACTTACGGTTCAAGAGTTATTCACAGAAACATGGTTCTTTTACTGCCAGCCGCGAAAGCGAAAATAACCAAGATCGAGCGTCTAGGATTTACTTGTCAATAACTCGCCTGGGAAACATCCAGAGAAGTCAAACACAGTGCTCCTATACTAATTGCCAGGCGCTGAGACGAATGCCGCCAAGATCGAGCGTCTAGGACTTACGGTTAAGGAATTAGCCTCAGAAACATGGTTCTGAACATGCTGCCAATTGCTCGCCTGGGAAACATGCAGAGAAGTCCAAGATAGTGTTTTTTAGACTGGCTGCCACGAGCTGAATCGAATGCAGCCAAGAGCGAGCGTCTGTGACTTACGGTTCAAGAGTTATTCACAGAAACATGGTTCTGAACATGCTGCCAATTGCTCGCCTGGGAAACATGCAGAGAAGTCCAAGATAGTGTTTTTTAGACTGGCTGCCACGAGCTGAATCGAATGCAGCCAAGAGCGAGCGTCTGTGACTTACGGTTCAAGAGTTATTCACAGAAACATGGTTCTTTTACTGCCAGCCACGAAAGCGAAAATAACCAAGATCGAGCGTCTAGGATTTACTTGTCAATAACTCGCCTGGGAAACATCCAGAGAAGTCAAACACAGTGCTCCTATACTAATTGCCAGGCGCTGAGACGAATGCCGCCAAGATCGAGCGTCTTTGACTTACGGTTAAGGAATTAGCCTCAGAAACATGGTTCTGAACATGCTGCCAATTGCTCGCCTGGGAAACATTCAGAGAAGTCCAAGATAGTGTTTTTTAGTCTGGCTGCCACGAGCTGAATCGAATGCAGCCAAGAGCGAGCGTCTGTGACTTACGGTTCAAGAGTTATTCACAGAAACATGGTTCTGAACATGCTGCCAATAGCTCGCCTGGGAAACATGCAGAGAAGTCCAAGATAGTGTTTTTTAGACTGGCTGCCACGAGCTGAATCGAATGCAGCCAAGAGCGAGCGTCTGTGACTTACGGTTCAAGAGTTATTCACAGAAACATGGTTCTTTTACTGCTAGCCGCGAAAGCGAAAATAACCAAGATCGAGCGTCTAGGATTTACTTGTCAATAACTCGCCTGGGAAACATCCAGAGAAGTCAAACACAGTGCTATTATACTAATTGCCAGGCGCTAAGACGAATGCCGCCAAGATCGAGCGTCTAGGACATACGGTTAAGGAATTAGCCTCAGAAACATGGTTCTGAACATGCTGCCAATTGCTCGCCTGGGAAACATGCAGAGAAGTCCAAGATAGTGTTTTTTAGACTGGCTGCCACGAGCTGAATCGAATGCAGCCAAGAGCGAGCGTCTGTGACTTACGGTTCAAGAGTTATTCACAGAAACATGGTTCTGAACATGCTGCCAATTGCTCGCCTGGGAAACATGCAGAGAAGTCCAAGATAGTGTTTTTTTAGACTGGCTGCCACGAGCTGAATCGAATGCAGCCAAGAGCGAGCGTCTGTGACTTACGGTTCAAGAGTTATTCACAGAAACATGGTTCTGAACATGCTGCCAATTGCTCGCCTGGGAAACATGCAGAGAAGTCCAAGATAGTGTTTTTTAGACTGGCTGCCACGAGCTGAATCGAATGCAGCCAAGAGCGAGAGTCTGTGACTTACGGTTCAAGAGTTATTCACAGAAACATGGTTCTTTTACTGCCAGCCGCGAAAGCGAAAATAACCAAGATCGAGCGTCTAGGATTTACTTGTCAATAACTCGCCTGGGAAACATCCAGAGAAGTCAAACACAGTGCTCCTATACTAATTGCCAGGCGCTGAGTCGAATGCCGCCAAGATCGAGCGTCTAGGACTTACGGTTAAGGAATTAGCCTCAGAAACATGGTTCTGAACATGCTGCCAATTGCTCGCCTGGGAAACATGCAGAGAAGTCGAAGATAGTGTTTTTTAGACTGGCTGCCATGAGCTGAATCGAATGCAGCCAAGAGCGAGCGTCTGTGACTTACGGTTCAAGAGTTATTCACAGAAACATGGTTCTGAACATGCTGCCAATTGCTCGCCTGGGAAACATGCAGAGAAGTCCAAGATAGTGTTTTTTAGATTGGCTGCCACGAGCTGAATCGAATGCAGCCAAGAGCGAGCGTCTGTGACTTACGGTTCAAGAGTTATTCACAGAAACATGGTTCTGAACATGCTGCCAATAGCTCGCCTGGGAAACATGCAGAGAAGTCCAAGATAGTGTTTTTTAGACTGGCTGCCACGAGCTGAATCGAATGCAGCCAAGAGCGAGCGTCTGTGACTTACGGTTCAAGAGTTATTCACAGAAACATGGTTCTTTTACTGCCAGCCGCGAAAGCGAAAATAACCAAGATCGAGCGTCTAGGATTTACTTGTCAATAACTCGCCTGGGAAACATCCAGAGAAGTCAAACACAGTGCTCCTATACTAATTGCCAGGCGCTGAGACGAATGCCGCCAAGATCGAGCGTCTAGGACTTACGGTTAAGGAATTAGCCTCAGAAACATGGTTCTGAACATGCTGCCAATTGCTCGCCTGGGAAACATGCAGAGAAGTCCAAGATAGTGTTTTTTAGACTGGCTGCCACGAGCTGAATCGAATGCAGCCAAGAGCGAGCGTCTGTGACTTACGGTTCAAGAGTTATTCACAGAAACATGGTTCTGAACATGCTGCCAATTGCTCGCCTGGGAAACATGCAGAGAAGTCCAAGATAGTGTTTTTTAGACTGGCTGCCACGAGCTGAATCGAATGCAGCCAAGAGCGAGCGTCTGTGACTTACGGTTCAAGAGTTATTCACAGAAACATGGTTCTGAACATGCTGCCAATAGCTCGCCTGGGAAACATGCAGAGAAGTCCAAGATAGTGTTTTTTAGACTGGCTGCCACGAGCTGAATCGAATGCAGCCAAGAGCGAGCGTCTGTGACTTACGGTTCAAGAGTTATTCACAGAAACATGGTTCTGAACTTTACTGCCAGCCGCGAAAGCGAAAATAACCAAGATCGAGTGTCTAGGATTTACTTGTCAATAACTCGCCTGGGAAACATCCAGAGAAGTCAAAGACAGTGCTTCTATACTAATTGCCAGGCGCTGAGACGAATGCCGCCAAGGTCGAGCGTCTAGGACTTACGGTACAAGAATTAGCTTTAGAAACATTTGCCTGGGAAACATGCAGAGAAGTCCAAGATAGTGTTTTTTAGACTGGCTGCCACGAGCTGAATCGAATGCAGCCAAGAGCGAGCGTCTGTGACTTACGGTTCAAGAGTTATTCACAGAAACATGGTTCTGAACATGCTGCCAATTGCTCGCCTGGGAATCATGCAGAGAAGTCCAAGATAGTGTTTTTTAGACTGGCTGCCACGAGCTGAATCGAATGCAGCCAAGAGCGAGCGTCTGTGACTTACGGTTCAAGAGTTATTCACAGAAACATGGTTCTTTTACTGCCAGCCGCGAAAGCGAAAATAACCAAGATCGAGCGTCTAGTCTTTACTTGTCAATAACTCGCCTGGGAAACATCCAGAGAAGTCAAACACAGTGCTCCTATACTAATTGCTAGGCGCTGAGACGAATGCCGCCAAGATCGAGCGTCTAGGACTTACGGTTAAGGAATTAGCCTCAGAAACATGGTTCTGAACATGCTGCCAATTGCTCGCCTGGGAAACATGCAGAGAAGTCCAAGATAGTGTTTTTTAGACTGGCTGCCACGAGCTGAATCGAATGCAGCCAAGAGCGAGCGTCTGTGACTTACGGTTCAAGAGTTATTCACAGAAACATGGTTCTTTTACTGCCAGCCGCGAAAGCGAAAATAACCAAGATCGAGCGTCTAGGATTTACTTGTCAATAACTCGCCTGGGAAACATCCAGAGAAGTCAAACACAGTGCTCCTATACTAATTGCCAGGCGCTGAGACGAATGCCGCCAAGATCGAGCGTCTAGGACTTACGGTTAAGGAATTAGCCTCAGAAACATGGTTCTGAACATGCTGCCAATTGCTCGCCTGGGAAACATGCAGAGAAGTCCAAGATAGTGTTTTTTAGACTGGCTGCCACGAGCTGAATCGAATGCAGCCAAGAGCGAGCGTCTGTGACTTACGGTTCAAGAGTTATTCACAGAAACATGGTTCTTTTACTGCCAGCCGCGAAAGCGAAAATAACCAAGATCGAGCGTCTAGGATTTACTTGTCAATAACTCGCCTGGGAAACATCCAGAGAAGTCAAACACAGTGCTCCTATACTAATTGCCAGGCGCTGAGACGAATGCCGCCAAGATCGAGCGTCTAGGACTTACGGTTAAGGAATTAGCCTCAGAAACATGGTTCTGAACATGCTGCCAATTGCTCGCCTGGGAAACATGCAGAGAAGTCCAAGATAGTGTTTTTTAGACTGGCTGCCACGAGCTGAATCGAATGCAGCCAAGAGCGAGCGTCTGTGACTTACGGTTCAAGAGTTATTCACAGAAACATGGTTCTGAACATGCTGCCAATTGCTCGCCTGGGAAACATGCAGAGAAGTCCAAGATAGTGTTTTTTAGACTGGCTGCCACGAGCTGAATCGAATGCAGCCAAGAGCGAGCGTCTGTGACTTACGGTTCAAGAGTTATTCACAGAAACATGGTTCTTTTACTGCCAGCCACGAAAGCGAAAATAACCAAGATCGAGCGTCTAGGATTTACTTGTCAATAACTCGCCTGGGAAACATCCAGAGAAGTCAAACACAGTGCTCCTATACTAATTGCCAGGCGCTGAGACGAATGCCGCCAAGATCGAGCGTCTTTGACTTACGGTTAAGGAATTAGCCTCAGAAACATGGTTCTGAACATGCTGCCAATTGCTCGCCTGGGAAACATGCAGAGAAGTCCAAGATAGTGTTTTTTAGACTGGCTGCCACGAGCTGAATCGAATGCAGCCAAGAGCGAGCGTCTGTGACTTACGGTTCAAGAGTTATTCACAGAAACATGGTTCTGAACATGCTGCCAATTGCTCGCCTGGGAAACATTCAGAGAAGTCCAAGATAGTGTTTTTTAGTCTGGCTGCCACGAGCTGAATCGAATGCAGCCAAGAGCGAGCGTCTGTGACTTACGGTTCAAGAGTTATTCACAGAAACATGGTTCTGAACATGCTGCCAATAGCTCGCCTGGGAAACATGCAGAGAAGTCCAAGATAGTGTTTTTTAGACTGGCTGCCACGAGCTGAATCGAATGCAGCCAAGAGCGAGCGTCTGTGACTTACGGTTCAAGAGTTATTCACAGAAACATGGTTCTTTTACTGCTAGCCGCGAAAGCGAAAATAACCAAGATCGAGCGTCTAGGATTTACTTGTCAATAACTCGCCTGGGAAACATCCAGAGAAGTCAAACACAGTGCTATTATACTAATTGCCAGGCGCTAAGACGAATGCCGCCAAGATCGAGCGTCTAGGACATACGGTTAAGGAATTAGCCTCAGAAACATGGTTCTGAACATGCTGCCAATTGCTCGCCTGGGAAACATGCAGAGAAGTCCAAGATAGTGTTTTTTAGACTGGCTGCCACGAGCTGAATCGAATGCAGCCAAGAGCGAGCGTCTGTGACTTACGGTTCAAGAGTTATTCACAGAAACATGGTTCTGAACATGCTGCCAATTGCTCGCCTGGGAAACATGCAGAGAAGTCCAAGATAGTGTTTTTTTAGACTGGCTGCCACGAGCTGAATCGAATGCAGCCAAGAGCGAGCGTCTGTGACTTACGGTTCAAGAGTTATTCACAGAAACATGGTTCTGAACATGCTGCCAATTGCTCGCCTGGGAAACATGCAGAGAAGTCCAAGATAGTGTTTTTTAGACTGGCTGCCACGAGCTGAATCGAATGCAGCCAAGAGCGAGAGTCTGTGACTTACGGTTCAAGAGTTATTCACAGAAACATGGTTCTTTTACTGCCAGCCGCGAAAGCGAAAATAACCAAGATCGAGCGTCTAGGATTTACTTGTCAATAACTCGCCTGGGAAACATCCAGAGAAGTCAAACACAGTGCTCCTATACTAATTGCCAGGCGCTGAGTCGAATGCCGCCAAGATCGAGCGTCTAGGACTTACGGTTAAGGAATTAGCCTCAGAAACATGGTTCTGAACATGCTGCCAATTGCTCGCCTGGGAAACATGCAGAGAAGTCGAAGATAGTGTTTTTTAGACTGGCTGCCATGAGCTGAATCGAATGCAGCCAAGAGCGAGCGTCTGTGACTTACGGTTCAAGAGTTATTCACAGAAACATGGTTCTGAACATGCTGCCAATTGCTCGCCTGGGAAACATGCAGAGAAGTCCAAGATAGTGTTTTTTAGATTGGCTGCCACGAGCTGAATCGAATGCAGCCAAGAGCGAGCGTCTGTGACTTACGGTTCAAGAGTTATTCACAGAAACATGGTTCTGAACATGCTGCCAATAGCTCGCCTGGGAAACATGCAGAGAAGTCCAAGATAGTGTTTTTTAGACTGGCTGCCACGAGCTGAATCGAATGCAGCCAAGAGCGAGCGTCTGTGACTTACGGTTCAAGAGTTATTCACAGAAACATGGTTCTTTTACTGCCAGCCGCGAAAGCGAAAATAACCAAGATCGAGCGTCTAGGATTTACTTGTCAATAACTCGCCTGGGAAACATCCAGAGAAGTCAAACACAGTGCTCCTATACTAATTGCCAGGCGCTGAGACGAATGCCGCCAAGATCGAGCGTCTAGGACTTACGGTTAAGGAATTAGCCTCAGAAACATGGTTCTGAACATGCTGCCAATTGCTCGCCTGGGAAACATGCAGAGAAGTCCAAGATAGTGTTTTTTAGACTGGCTGCCACGAGCTGAATCGAATGCAGCCAAGAGCGAGCGTCTGTGACTTACGGTTCAAGAGTTATTCACAGAAACATGGTTCTGAACATGCTGCCAATTGCTCGCCTGGGAAACATGCAGAGAAGTCCAAGATAGTGTTTTTTAGACTGGCTGCCACGAGCTGAATCGAATGCAGCCAAGAGCGAGCGTCTGTGACTTACGGTTCAAGAGTTATTCACAGAAACATGGTTCTGAACATGCTGCCAATTGCTCGCCTGGGAAACATGCAGAGAAGTCCAAGATAGTGTTTTTTAGACTGGCTGCCACGAGCTGAATCGAATGCAGCCAAGAGCGAGCGTCTGTGACTTACGGTTCAAGAGTTATTCACAGAAACATGGTTCTTTTACTGCCAGCCGCGAAAGCGAAAATAACCAAGATCGAGCGTCTAGGATTTACTTGTCAATAACTCGCCTGGGAAACATCCAGAGAAGTCAAACACAGTGCTCCTATACTAATTGCCTGGCGCTGAGACGAATGCCGCCAAGATCGAGCGTCTAGGACTTACGGTTAAGGAATTAGCCTCAGAAACATGGTTCTGAACATGCTGCCAATTGCTCGCCTGGGAAACATGCAGAGAAGTCCAAGATAGTGTTTTTTAGACTGGCTGCCACGAGCTGAATCGAATGCAGCCAAGAGCGAGCGTCTGTGACTTACGGTTCAAGAGTTATTCACAGAAACATGGTTCTTTTACTGCCAGCCGCGAAAGCGAAAATAACCAAGATCGAGCGTCTAGGATTTACTTGTCAATAACTCGCCTGGGAAACATCCAGAGAAGTCAAACACAGTGCTCCTATACTAATTGCCAGGCGCTGAGACGAATGCCGCCAAGATCGAGCGTCTAGGACTTACGGTTAAGGAATTAGCCTCAGAAACATGGTTCTGAACATGCTGCCAATTGCTCGCCTGGGAAACATGCAGAGAAGTCCAAGATAGTGTTTTTTAGACTGGCTGCCACGAGCTGAATCGAATGCAGCCAAGAGCGAGCGTCTGTGACTTACGGTTCAAGAGTTATTCACAGAAACATGGTTCTTTTACTGCCAGCCGCGAAAGCGAAAATAACCAAGATCGAGCGTCTAGGATTTACTTGTCAATAACTCGCCTGGGAAACATCCAGAGAAGTCAAACACAGTGCTCCTATACTAATTGCCAGGCGCTGAGACGAATGCCGCCAAGATCGAGCGTCTAGGACTTACGGTTAAGGAATTAGCCTCAGAAACATGGTTCTGAACATGCTGCCAATTGCTCGCCTGGGAAACATTCAGAGAAGTCCAAGATAGTGTTTTTTAGACTGGCTGCCACGAGCTGAATCGAATGCAGCCAAGAGCGAGCGTCTGTGACTTACGGTTCAAGAGTTATTCACAGAAACATGGTTCTTTTACTGCCAGCCGCGAAAGCGAAAATAACCAAGATCGAGCGTCTAGGATTTACTTGTCAATAACTCGCCTGGGAAACATCCAGAGAAGTCAAACACAGTGCTCCTATACTAATTGCCAGGCGCTGAGACGAATGCCGCCAAGATCGAGCGTCTAGGACTTACGGTTAAGGAATTAGCCTCAGAAACATGGTTCTGAACATGCTGCCAATTGCTCGTCTGGGAAACATGCAGAGAAGTCCAAGATAGTGTTTTTTAGACTGGCTGCCACGAGCTGAATCGAATGCAGCCAAGAGCGAGCGTCTGTGACTTACGGTTCAAGAGTTATTCACAGAAACATGGTTCTGAACATGCTGCCAATTGCTCGCCTGGGAAACATGCAGAGAAGTCCAAGATAGTGTTTTTTAGACTGGCTGCCACGAGCTGAATCGAATGCAGCCAAGAGCGAGCGTCTGTGACTTACGGTTCAAGAGTTATTCACAGAAACATGGTTCTGAACATGCTGCCAATAGCTCGCCTGGGAAACATGCAGAGAAGTCCAAGATAGTGTTTTTTAGACTGGCTGCCACGAGCTGAATCGAATGCAGCCAAGAGCGAGCGTCTGTGACTTACGGTTCAAGAGTTATTCACAGAAACATGGTTCTGAACTTTACTGCCAGCCGCGAAAGCGAAAATAACCAAGATCGAGTGTCTAGGATTTACTTGTCAATAACTCGCCTGGGAAACATCCAGAGAAGTCAAAGACAGTGCTTCTATACTAATTGCCAGGCGCTGAGACGAATGCCGCCAAGATCGAGCGTCTAGGACTTACGGTACAAGAATTAGCTTTAGAAACATTTGCCTGGGAAACATGCAGAGAAGTCCAAGATAGTGTTTTTTAGACTGGCTGCCACGAGCTGAATCGAATGTCGCCAAGAGCGAGCGTCTGTGACTTACGGTTCAAGAGTTATTCACAGAAACATGGTTCTGAACATGCTGCCAATTGCTCGCCTGGGAAACATGCAGAGAAGTCCAAGATAGTGTTTTTTAGACTGGCTGCCACGAGCTGAATCGAATGCAGCCAAGAGCGAGCGTCTGTGACTTACGGTTCAAGAGTTATTCACAGAAACATGGTTCTGAACATGCTGCCAATAGCTCGCCTGGGAAACATGCAGAGAAGTCCAAGATAGTGTTTTTTAGACTGGCTGCCACGAGCTGAATCGAATGCAGCCAAGAGCGAGCGTCTGTGACTTACGGTTCAAGAGTTATTCACAGAAACATGGTTCTGAACTTTACTGCCAGCCGCGAAAGCGAAAATAACCAAGATCGAGCGTCTAGGATTTACTTGTCAATAACTCGCCTGGGAAACATCCAGAGAAGTCAAAGACAGTGCTTCTATACTAATTGCCAGGCGCTGAGACGAATGCCGCCAAGATCGAGCGTCTAGGACTTACGGTTCAAGAATTAGCTTTAGAAACATTTGCCTGGGAAACATGCAGAGAAGTCCAAGATAGTGTTTTTTAGACTGGCTGCCACGAGCTGAATCGAATGCAGCCAAGAGCGAGCGTCTGTGACTTACGGTTCAAGAGTTATTCACAGAAACATGGTTCTTTTACTGCCAGCCGCGAAAGCGAAAATAACCAAGATCGAGCGTCTAGGATTTACTTGTCAATAACTCGCCTGGGAAACATCCAGAGAAGTCAAACACAGTGCTCCTATACTAATTGCCAGGCGCTGAGACGAATGCCGCCAAGATCGAGCGTCTAGGACTTACGGTTAAGGAATTAGCCTCAGAAACATGGTTCTGAACATGCTGCCAATTGCTCGCCTGGGAAACATGCAGAGAAGTCCAAGATAGTGTTTTTTAGACTGACTGCCACGAGCTGAATCGAATGCAGCCAAGAGCGAGCGTCTGTGACTTACGGTTCAAGAGTTATTCACAGAAACATGGTTCTGAACATGCTGCCAATTGCTCGCCTGGGAATCATGCAGAGAAGTCCAAGATAGTGTTTTTTAGACTGGCTGCCACGAGCTGAATCGAATGCAGCCAAGAGCGAGCGTCTGTGACTTACGGTTCAAGAGTTATTCACAGAAACATGGTTCTTTTACTGCCAGCCGCGAAAGCGAAAATAACCAAGATCGAGCGTCTAGTCTTTACTTGTCAATAACTCGCCTGGGAAACATCCAGAGAAGTCAAACACAGTGCTCCTATACTAATTGCCAGGCGCTGAGACGAATGCCGCCAAGATCGAGCGTCTAGGACTTACGGTTAAGGAATTAGCCTCAGAAACATGGTTCTGAACATGCTGCCAATTGCTCGCCTGGGAAACATGCAGAGAAGTCCAAGATAGTGTTTTTTAGACTGGCTGCCACGAGCTGAATCGAATGCAGCCAAGAGCGAGCGTCTGTGACTTACGGTTCAAGAGTTATTCACAGAAACATGGTTCTGAACATGCTGCCAATTGCTCGCCTGGGAAACATGCAGAGAAGTCCAAGATAGTGTTTTTTAGACTGGCTGCCACGAGCTGAATCGAATGCAGCCAAGGGCGAGCGTCTGTGACTTACGGTTCAAGAGTTATTCACAGAAACATGGTTCTTTTACTGCCAGCCACGAAAGCGAAAATAACCAAGATCGAGCGTCTAGGATTTACTTGTCAATAACTCGCCTGGGAAACATCCAGAGAAGTCAAACACAGTGCTCCTATACTAATTGCCAGGCGCTGAGACGAATGCCGCCAAGATCGAGCGTCTTTGACTTACGGTTAAGGAATTAGCCTCAGAAACATGGTTCTGAACATGCTGCCAATTGCTCGCCTGGGAAACATGCAGAGAAGTCCAAGATAGTGTTTTTTAGACTGGCTGCCACGAGCTGAATCGAATGCAGCCAAGAGCGAGCGTCTGTGACTTACGGTTCAAGAGTTATTCACAGAAACATGGTTCTGAACATGCTGCCAATTGCTCGCCTGGGAAACATTCAGAGAAGTCCAAGATAGTGTTTTTTAGTCTGGCTGCCACGAGCTGAATCGAATGCAGCCAAGAGCGAGCGTCTGTGACTTACGGTTCAAGAGTTATTCACAGAAACATGGTTCTGAACATGCTGCCAATAGCTCGCCTGGGAAACATGCAGAGAAGTCCAAGATAGTGTTTTTTAGACTGGCTGCCACGAGCTGAATCGAATGCAGCCAAGAGCGAGCGTCTGTGACTTACGGTTCAAGAGTTATTCACAGAAACATGGTTCTTTTACTGCTAGCCGCGAAAGCGAAAATAACCAAGATCGAGCGTCTAGGATTTACTTGTCAATAACTCGCCTGGGAAACATCCAGAGAAGTCAAACACAGTGCTATTATACTAATTGCCAGGCGCTAAGACGAATGCCGCCAAGATCGAGCGTCTAGGACATACGGTTAAGGAATTAGCCTCAGAAACATGGTTCTGAACATGCTGCCAATTGCTCGCCTGGGAAACATGCAGAGAAGTCCAAGATAGTGTTTTTTAGACTGGCTGCCACGAGCTGAATCGAATGCAGCCAAGAGCGAGCGTCTGTGACTTACGGTTCAAGAGTTATTCACAGAAACATGGTTCTGAACATGCTGCCAATTGCTCGCCTGGGAAACATGCAGAGAAGTCCAAGATAGTGTTTTTTTAGACTGGCTGCCACGAGCTGAATCGAATGCAGCCAAGAGCGAGCGTCTGTGACTTACGGTTCAAGAGTTATTCACAGAAACATGGTTCTGAACATGCTGCCAATTGCTCGCCTGGGAAACATGCAGAGAAGTCCAAGATAGTGTTTTTTAGACTGGCTGCCACGAGCTGAATCGAATGCAGCCAAGAGCGAGAGTCTGTGACTTACGGTTCAAGAGTTATTCACAGAAACATGGTTCTTTTACTGCCAGCCGCGAAAGCGAAAATAACCAAGATCGAGCGTCTAGGATTTACTTGTCAATAACTCGCCTGGGAAACATCCAGAGAAGTCAAACACAGTGCTCCTATACTAATTGCCAGGCGCTGAGTCGAATGCCGCCAAGATCGAGCGTCTAGGACTTACGGTTAAGGAATTAGCCTCAGAAACATGGTTCTGAACATGCTGCCAATTGCTCGCCTGGGAAACATGCAGAGAAGTCGAAGATAGTGTTTTTTAGACTGGCTGCCATGAGCTGAATCGAATGCAGCCAAGAGCGAGCGTCTGTGACTTACGGTTCAAGAGTTATTCACAGAAACATGGTTCTGAACATGCTGCCAATTGCTCGCCTGGGAAACATGCAGAGAAGTCCAAGATAGTGTTTTTTAGATTGGCTGCCACGAGCTGAATCGAATGCAGCCAAGAGCGAGCGTCTGTGACTTACGGTTCAAGAGTTATTCACAGAAACATGGTTCTGAACATGCTGCCAATAGCTCACCTGGGAAACATGCAGAGAAGTCCAAGATAGTGTTTTTTAGACTGGCTGCCACGAGCTGAATCGAATGCAGCCAAGAGCGAGCGTCTGTGACTTACGGTTCAAGAGTTATTCACAGAAACATGGTTCTTTTACTGCCAGCCGCGAAAGCGAAAATAACCAAGATCGAGCGTCTAGGATTTACTTGTCAATAACTCGCCTGGGAAACATCCAGAGAAGTCAAACACAGTGCTCCTATACTAATTGCCAGGCGCTGAGACGAATGCCGCCAAGATCGAGCGTCTAGGACTTACGGTTAAGGAATTAGCCTCAGAAACATGGTTCTGAACATGCTGCCAATTGCTCGCCTGGGAAACATGCAGAGAAGTCCAAGATAGTGTTTTTTAGACTGGCTGCCACGAGCTGAATCGAATGCAGCCAAGAGCGAGCGTCTGTGACTTACGGTTCAAGAGTTATTCACAGAAACATGGTTCTGAACATGCTGCCAATTGCTCGCCTGGGAAACATGCAGAGAAGTCCAAGATAGTGTTTTTTAGACTGGCTGCCACGAGCTGAATCGAATGCAGCCAAGAGCGAGCGTCTGTGACTTACGGTTCAAGAGTTATTCACAGAAACATGGTTCTGAACATGCTGCCAATAGCTCGCCTGGGAAACATGCAGAGAAGTCCAAGATAGTGTTTTTCAGACTGGCTGCCACGAGCTGAATCGAATGCAGCCAAGAGCGAGCGTCTGTGACTTACGGTTCAAGAGTTATTCACAGAAACATGGTTCTTTTACTGCCAGCCGCGAAAGCGAAAATAACCAAGATCGAGCGTCTAGGATTTACTTGTCAATAACTCGCCTGGGAAACATCCAGAGAAGTCAAACACAGTGCTCCTATACTAATTGCCTGGCGCTGAGACGAATGCCGCCAAGATCGAGCGTCTAGGACTTACGGTTAAGGAATTAGCCTCAGAAACATGGTTCTGAACATGCTGCCAATTGCTCGCCTGGGAAACATGCAGAGAAGTCCAAGATAGTGTTTTTTAGACTGGCTGCCACGAGCTGAATCGAATGCAGCCAAGAGCGAGCGTCTGTGACTTACGGTTCAAGAGTTATTCACAGAAACATGGTTCTTTTACTGCCAGCCGCGAAAGCGAAAATAACCAAGATCGAGCGTCTAGGATTTACTTGTCAATAACTCGCCTGGGAAACATCCAGAGAAGTCAAACACAGTGCTCCTATACTAATTGCCAGGCGCTGAGACGAATGCCGCCAAGATCGAGCGTCTAGGACTTACGGTTAAGGAATTAGCCTCAGAAACATGGTTCTGAACATGCTGCCAATTGCTCGCCTGGGAAACATGCAGAGAAGTCCAAGATAGTGTTTTTTAGACTGGCTGCCACGAGCTGAATCGAATGCAGCCAAGAGCGAGCGTCTGTGACTTACGGTTCAAGAGTTATTCACAGAAACATGGTTCTTTTACTGCCAGCCGCGAAAGCGAAAATAACCAAGATCGAGCGTCTAGGATTTACTTGTCAATAACTCGCCTGGGAAACATCCAGAGAAGTCAAACACAGTGCTCCTATACTAATTGCCAGGCGCTGAGACGAATGCCGCCAAGATCGAGCGTCTAGGACTTACGGTTAAGGAATTAGCCTCAGAAACATGGTTCTGAACATGCTGCCAATTGCTCGCCTGGGAAACATTCAGAGAAGTCCAAGATAGTGTTTTTTAGACTGGCTGCCACGAGCTGAATCGAATGCAGCCAAGAGCGAGCGTCTGTGACTTACGGTTCAAGAGTTATTCACAGAAACATGGTTCTTTTACTGCCAGCCGCGAAAGCGAAAATAACCAAGATCGAGCGTCTAGGATTTACTTGTCAATAACTCGCCTGGGAAACATCCAGAGAAGTCAAACACAGTGCTCCTATACTAATTGCCAGGCGCTGAGACGAATGCCGCCAAGATCGAGCGTCTAGGACTTACGGTTAAGGAATTAGCCTCAGAAACATGGTTCTGAACATGCTGCCAATTGCTCGTCTGGGAAACATGCAGAGAAGTCCAAGATAGTGTTTTTTAGACTGGCTGCCACGAGCTGAATCGAATGCAGCCAAGAGCGAGCGTCTGTGACTTACGGTTCAAGAGTTATTCACAGAAACATGGTTCTGAACATGCTGCCAATTGCTCGCCTGGGAAACATTCAGAGAAGTCCAAGATAGTGTTTTTTAGACTGGCTGCCACGAGCTGAATCGAATGCAGCCAAGAGCGAGCGTCTGTGACTTACGGTTCAAGAGTTATTCACAGAAACATGGTTCTGAACATGCTGCCAATTGGTCGCCTGGGAAACATGCAGAGAAGTCCAAGATAGTGTTTTTTAGACTGGCTGCCACGAGCTGAATCGAATGCAGCCAAGAGCGAGCGTCTGTGACTTACGGTTCAAGAGTTATTCACAGAAACATGGTTCTGAACATGCTGCCAATAGCTCGCCTGGGAAACATGCAGAGAAGTCCAAGATAGTGTTTTTTAGACTGGCTGCCACGAGCTGAATCGAATGCAGCCAAGAGCGAGCGTCTGTGACTTACGGTTCAAGAGTTATTCACAGAAACATGGTTCTTTTACTGCCAGCCGCGAAAGCGAAAATAACCAAGATCGAGCGTCTAGGATTTACTTGTCAATAACTCGCCTGGGAAACATCCAGAGAAGTCAAACACAGTGCTCCTATACTAATTGCCAGGCGCTGAGACGAATGCCGCCAAGATCGAGCGTCTAGGACTTACGGTTAAGGAATTAGCCTCAGAAACATGGTTCTGAACATGCTGCCAATTGCTCACCTGGGAAACATGCAGAGAAGTCCAAGATAGTGTTTTTTAGACTGGCTGCCACGAGCTGAATCGAATGCAGCCAAGAGCGAGCGTCTGTGACTTACGGTTCAAGAGTTATTCACAGAAACATGGTTCTGAACATGCTGCCAATTGCTCGCCTGGGAAACATGCAGAGAAGTCCAAGATAGTGTTTTTTAGACTGGCTGCCACGAGCTGAATCGAATGCAGCCAAGAGCGAGCGTCTGTGACTTACGGTTCAAGAGTTATTCACAGAAACATGGTTCTGAACATGCTGCCAATTGCTCGCCTGGGAAACATGCAGAGAAGTCCAAGATAGTGTTTTTTAGACTGGCTGCCACGAGCTGAATCGAATGCAGCCAAGAGCGAGCGTCTGTGACTTACGGTTCAAGAGTTATTCACAGAAACATGGTTCTGAACATGCTGCCAATTGGTCGCCTGGGAAACTTTCAGAGAAGTCCAAGATAGTGTTTTTTAGACTGGCTGCCACGAGCTGAATCGAATGCAGCCAAGAGCGAGCGTCTGTGACTTACGGTTCAAGAGTTATTCACAGAAACATGGTTCTGAACATGCTGCCAATTGCTCGCCTGGGAAACATGCAGAGAAGTCCAAGATAGTGTTTTTTTAGACTGGCTGCCACGAGCTGAATCGAATGCAGCCAAGAGCGAGCGTCTGTGACTTACGGTTCAAGAGTTATTCACAGAAACATGGTTCTGAACATGCTGCCAATAGCTCGCCTGGGAAACATGCAGAGAAGTCCAAGATAGTGTTTTTTAGACTGGCTGCCACGAGCTGAATCGAATGCAGCCAAGAGCGAGCGTCTGTGACTTACGGTTCAAGAGTTACTCACAGAAACATGGTTCTTTTACTGCCAGCCGCGAAAGCGAAAATAACCAAGATCGAGCGTCTAGGATTTACTTGTCAATAACTCGCCTGGGAAACATCCAGAGAAGTCAAACACAGTGCTCCTATACTAATTGCCAGGCGCTGAGACGAATGCCGCCAAGATCGAGCGTCTAGGACTTACGGTTAAGGAATTAGCCTCAGAAACATGGTTCTGAACATGCTGCCAATTGCTCGCCTGGGAAACATGCAGAGAAGTCCAAGATAGTGTTTTTTAGACTGGCTGCCACGAGCTGAATCGAATGCAGCCAAGAGCGAGCGTCTGTGACTTACGGTTCAAGAGTTATTCACAGAAACATGGTTCTGAACATGCTGCCAATTGCTCGCCTGGGAAACATGCAGAGAAGTCCAAGATAGTGTTTTTTAGACTGGCTGCCACGAGCTGAATCGAATGCAGCCAAGAGCGAGCGTCTGTGACTTACGGTTCAAGAGTTATTCACAGAAACATGGTTCTGAACATGCTGCCAATAGCTCGCCTGGGAAACATGCAGAGAAGTCCAAGATAGTGTTTTTTAGACTGGCTGCCACGAGCTGAATCGAATGCAGCCAAGAGCGAGCGTCTGTGACTTACGGTTCAAGAGTTATTCACAGAAACATGGTTCTGAACATGCTGTCAATTGCTCGCCTGGGAAACATGCAGAGAAGTCCAAGATAGTGTTTTTTAGACTGGCTGCCACGAGCTGAATCGAATGCAGCCAAGAGCGAGCGTCTGTGACTTACGGTTCAAGAGTTATTCACAGAAACATGGTTCTGAACATGCTGCCAATAGCTCGCCTGGGAAACATGCAGAGAAGTCCAAGATAGTGTTTTTTAGACTGGCTGCCACGAGCTGAATCGAATGCAGCCAAGAGCGAGCGTCTGTGACTTACGGTTCAAGAGTTATTCACAGAAACATGGTTCTTTTACTGCCAGCCGCGAAAGCGAAAATAACCAAGATCGAGCGTCTAGGATTTACTTGTCAATAACTCGCCTGGGAAACATCCAGAGAAGTCAAACACAGTGCTCCTATACTAATTGCCAGGCGCTGAGACGAATGCCGCCAAGATCGAGCGTCTAGGACTTACGGTTAAGGAATTAGCCTCAGAAACATGGTTCTGAACATGCTGCCAATTGCTCGCCTGGGAAACATGCAGAGAAGTCCAAGATAGTGTTTTTTAGACTGGCTGCCACGAGCTGAATCGAATGCAGCCAAGAGCGAGCGTCTGTGACTTACGGTTCAAGAGTTATTCACAGAAACATGGTTCTGAACATGCTGCCAATTGCTCGCCTGGGAAACATGCAGAGAAGTCCAAGATAGTGTTTTTTAGACTGGCTGCCACGAGCTGAATCGAATGCAGCCAAGAGCGAGCGTCTGTGACTTACGGTTCAAGAGTTATTCACAGAAACATGGTTCTGAACATGCTGCCAATTGCTCGCCTGGGAAACATGCAGAGAAGTCCAAGATAGTGTTTTTTAGACTGGCTGCCACGAGCTGAATCGAATGCAGCCAAGAGCGAGCGTCTGTGACTTACGGTTCAAGAGTTATTCACAGAAACATGGTTCTGAACATGCTGCCAATAGCTCGCCTGGGAAACATGCAGAGAAGTCCAAGATAGTGTTTTTTAGACTGGCTGCCACGAGCTGAATCGAATGCAGCCAAGAGCGAGCGTCTGTGACTTACGGTTCAAGAGTTATTCACAGAAACATGGTTCTTTTACTGCCAGCCGCGAAAGCGAAAATAACCAAGATCGAGCGTCTAGGATTTACTTGTCAATAACTCGCCTGGGAAACATCCAGAGAAGTCAAACACAGTGCTCCTATACTAATTGCCAGGCGCTGAGACGAATGCCGCCAAGATCGAGCGTCTAGGACTTACGGTTAAGGAATTAGCCTCAGAAACATGGTTCTGAACATGCTGCCAATTGCTCGCCTGGGAAACATGCAGAGAAGTCCAAGATAGTGTTTTTTAGACTGGCTGCCACGAGCTGAATCGAATGCAGCCAAGAGCGAGCGTCTGTGACTTACGGTTCAAGAGTTATTCACAGAAACATGGTTCTGAACATGCTGCCAATTGCTCGCCTGGGAAACATGCAGAGAAGTCCAAGATAGTGTTTTTTAGACTGGCTGCCACGAGCTGAATCGAATGCAGCCAAGAGCGAGCGTCTGTGACTTACGGTTCAAGAGTTATTCACAGAAACATGGTTCTTTTACTGCCAGCCGCGAAAGCGAAAATAACCAAGATCGAGCGTCTAGGATTTACTTGTCAATAACTCGCCTGGGAAACATCCAGAGAAGTCAAACACAGTGCTCCTATACTAATTGCCAGGCGCTGAGACGAATGCCGCCAAGATCGAGCGTCTAGGACTTACGGTTAAGGAATTAGCCTCAGAAACATGGTTCTGAACATGCTGCCAATTGCTCGCCTGGGAAACATGCAGAGAAGTCCAAGATAGTGTTTTTTAGACTGGCTGCCACGAGCTGAATCGAATGCAGCCAAGAGCGAGCGTCTGTGACTTACGGTTCAAGAGTTATTCACAGAAACATGGTTCTGAACATGCTGCCAATTGCTCGCCTGGGAAACATGCAGAGAAGTCCAAGATAGTGTTTTTTAGACTGGCTGCCACGAGCTGAATCGAATGCAGCCAAGAGCGAGCGTCTGTGACTTACGGTTCAAGAGTTATTCACAGAAACATGGTTCTGAACATGCTGCCAATAGCTCGCCTGGGAAACATGCAGAGAAGTCCAAGATAGAGTTTTTTAGACTGGCTGCCACGAGCTGAATCGAATGCAGCCAAGAGCGAGCGTCTGTGACTTACGGTTCAAGAGTTATTCACAGAAACATGGTTCTTTTACTGCCAGCCGCGAAAGCGAAAATAACCAAGATCGAGCGTCTAGGATTTACTTGTCAATAACTCGCCTGGGAAACATCCAGAGAAGTCAAACACAGTGCTCCTATACTAATTGCCAGGCGCTGAGACGAATGCCGCCAAGATCGAGCGTCTAGGACTTACGGTTAAGGAATTAGCCTCAGAAACATGGTTCTGAACATGCTGCCAATTGCTCGCCTGGGAAACATGCAGAGAAGTCCAAGATAGTGTTTTTTAGACTGGCTGCCACGAGCTGAATAGAATGCAGCCAAGAGCGAGCGTCTGTGACTTACGGTTCAAGAGTTATTCACAGAAACATGGTTCTGAACATGCTGCCAATTGCTCGCCTGGGAAACATTCAGAGAAGTCCAAGATAGTGTTTTTTAGACTGGCTGCCACGAGCTGAATCGAATGCAGCCAAGAGCGAGCGTCTGTGACTTACGGTTCAAGAGTTATTCACAGAAACATGGTTCTTTTACTGCCAGCCGCGAAAGCGAAAATAACCAAGATCGAGCGTCTAGGATTTACTTGTCAATAACTCGCCTGGGAAACATCCAGAGAAGTCAAACACAGTGCTCCTATACTAATTGCCAGGCGCTGAGACGAATGCCGCCAAGATCGAGCGTCTAGGACTTACGGTTAAGGAATTAGCCTCAGAAACATGGTTCTGAACATGCTGCCAATTGCTCGCCTGGGAAACATGCAGAGAAGTCCAAGATAGTGTTTTTTAGACTGGCTGCCACGAGCTGAATCGAATGCAGCCAAGAGCGAGCGTCTGTGACTTACGGTTCAAGAGTTATTCACAGAAACATGGTTCTGAACATGCTGCCAATTTCTCGCCTGGGAAACATGCAGAGAAGTCCAAGATAGTGTTTTTTAGACTGGCTGCCACGAGCTGAATCGAATGCAGCCAAGAGCGAGCGTCTGTGACTTACGGTTCAAGAGTTATTCACAGAAACATGGTTCTGAACATGCTGCCAATTGCTCGCCTGGGAAACATGCAGAGAAGTCCAAGATAGTGTTTTTTAGACTGGCTGCCACGAGCTGAATCGAATGCAGCCAAGAGCGAGCGTCTGTGACTTACGGTTCAAGAGTTATTCACAGAAACATGGTTCTGAACATGCTGCCAATAGCTCGCCTGGGAAACATGCAGAGAAGTCCAAGATAGTGTTTTTTAGACTGGCTGCCACGAGCTGAATCGAATGCAGCCAAGAGCGAGCGTCTGTGACTTACGGTTCAAGAGTTATTCACAGAAACATGGTTCTTTTACTGCCAGCCGCGAAAGCGAAAATAACCAAGATCGAGCGTCTAGGATTTACTTGTCAATAACTCGCCTGGGAAACATCCAGAGAAGTCAAACACAGTGCTCCTATACTAATTGCCAGGCGCTGAGACGAATGCCGCCAAGATCGAGCGTCTAGGACTTACGGTTAAGGAATTAGCCTCAGAAACATGGTTCTGAACATGCTGCCAATTGCTCGCCTGGGAAACATGCAGAGAAGTCCAAGATAGTGTTTTTTAGACTGGCTGCCACGAGCTGAATCGAATGCAGCCAAGAGCGAGCGTCTGTGACTTACGGTTCAAGAGTTATTCACAGAAACATGGTTCTGAACATGCTGCCAATTGCTCGCCTGGGAAACATTCAGAGAAGTCCAAGATAGTGTTTTTTAGACTGGCTGCCACGAGCTGAATCGAATGCAGCCAAGAGCGAGCGTCTGTGACTTACGGTTCAAGAGTTATTCACAGAAACATGGTTCTTTTACTGCCAGCCGCGAAAGCGAAAATAACCAAGATCGAGCGTCTAGGATTTACTTGTCAATAACTCGCCTGGGAAACATCCAGAGAAGTCAAACACAGTGCTCCTATACTAATTGCCAGGCGCTGAGACGAATGCCGCCAAGATCGAGCGTCTAGGACTTACGGTTAAGGAATTAGCCTCAGAAACATGGTTCTGAACATGCTGCCAATTGCTCGCCTGGGAAACATGCAGAGAAGTCCAAGATAGTGTTTTTTAGACTGGCTGCCACGAGCTGAATCGAATGCAGCCAAGAGCGAGCGTCTGTGACTTACGGTTCAAGAGTTATTCACAGAAACATGGTTCTGAACATGCTGCCAATTGCTCGCCTGGGAAACATTCAGAGAAGTCCAAGATAGTGTTTTTTAGACTGGCTGCCACGAGCTGAATCGAATGCAGCCAAGAGCGAGCGTCTGTGACTTACGGTTCAAGAGTTATTCACAGAAACATGGTTCTTTTACTGCCAGCCGCGAAAGCGAAAATAACCAAGATCGAGCGTCTAGGATTTACTTGTCAATAACTCGCCTGGGAAACATCCAGAGAAGTCAAACACAGTGCTCCTATACTAATTGCCAGGCGCTGAGACGAATGCCGCCAAGATCGAGCGTCTAGGACTTACGGTTAAGGAATTAGCCTCAGAAACATGGTTCTGAACATGCTGCCAATTGCTCGCCTGGGAAACATGCAGAGAAGTCCAAGATAGTGTTTTTTAGACTGGCTGCCACGAGCTGAATCGAATGCAGCCAAGAGCGAGCGTCTGTGACTTACGGTTCAAGAGTTATTCACAGAAACATGGTTCTGAACATGCTGCCAATTTCTCGCCTGGGAAACATGCAGAGAAGTCCAAGATAGTGTTTTTTAGACTGGCTGCCACGAGCTGAATCGAATGCAGCCAAGAGCGAGCGTCTGTGACTTACGGTTCAAGAGTTATTCACAGAAACATGGTTCTGAACATGCTGCCAATTGCTCGCCTGGGAAACATGCAGAGAAGTCCAAGATAGTGTTTTTTAGACTGGCTGCCACGAGCTGAATCGAATGCAGCCAAGAGCGAGCGTCTGTGACTTACGGTTCAAGAGTTATTCACAGAAACATGGTTCTGAACATGCTGCCAATAGCTCGCCTGGGAAACATGCAGAGAAGTCCAAGATAGTGTTTTTTAGACTGGCTGCCACGAGCTGAATCGAATGCAGCCAAGAGCGAGCGTCTGTGACTTACGGTTCAAGAGTTATTCACAGAAACATGGTTCTTTTACTGCCAGCCGCGAAAGCGAAAATAACCAAGATCGAGCGTCTAGGATTTACTTGTCAATAACTCGCCTGGGAAACATCCAGAGAAGTCAAACACAGTGCTCCTATACTAATTGCCAGGCGCTGAGACGAATGCCGCCAAGATCGAGCGTCTAGGACTTACGGTTAAGGAATTAGCCTCAGAAACATGGTTCTGAACATGCTGCCAATTGCTCGCCTGGGAAACATGCAGAGAAGTCCAAGATAGTGTTTTTTAGACTGGCTGCCACGAGCTGAATCGAATGCAGCCAAGAGCGAGCGTCTGTGACTTACGGTTCAAGAGTTATTCACAGAAACATGGTTCTGAACATGCTGCCAATTGCTCGCCTGGGAAACATTCAGAGAAGTCCAAGATAGTGTTTTTTAGACTGGCTGCCACGAGCTGAATCGAATGCAGCCAAGAGCGAGCGTCTGTGACTTACGGTTCAAGAGTTATTCACAGAAACATGGTTCTTTTACTGCCAGCCGCGAAAGCGAAAATAACCAAGATCGAGCGTCTAGGATTTACTTGTCAATAACTCGCCTGGGAAACATCCAGAGAAGTCAAACACAGTGCTCCTATACTAATTGCCAGGCGCTGAGACGAATGCCGCCAAGATCGAGCGTCTAGGACTTACGGTTAAGGAATTAGCCTCAGAAACATGGTTCTGAACATGCTGCCAATTGCTCGCCTGGGAAACATGCAGAGAAGTCCAAGATAGTGTTTTTTTAGACTGGCTGCCACGAGCTGAATCGAATGCAGCCAAGAGCGAGCGTCTGTGACTTACGGTTCAAGAGTTATTCACAGAAAACATGGTTCTTTTACTGCCAGCCGCGAAAGCGAAAATAACCAAGATCGAGCGTCTAGGATTTACTTGTCAATAACTCGCCTGGGAAACATCCAGAGAAGTCAAACACAGTGCTCCTATACTAATTGCCAGGCGCTGAGACGAATGCCGCCAAGATCGAGCGTCTAGGACTTACGGTTAAGGAATTAGCCTCAGAAACATGGTTCTGAACATGCTGCCAATTGCTCGCCTGGGTATCATTCAGAGAAGTCCAAGATAGTGTTTTTTAGACTGGCTGCCACGAGCTGAATCGAATGCAGCCAAGAGCGAGCGTCTGTGACTTACGGTTCAAGAGTTATTCACAGAAACATGGTTCTTTTACTGCCAGCCGCGAAAGCGAAAATAACCAAGATCGAGCGTCTAGGATTTACTTGTCAATAACTCGCCTGGGAAACATCCAGAGAAGTCAAACACAGTGCTCCTATACTAATTGCCAGGCGCTGAGACGAATGCCGCCAAGATCGAGCGTCTAGGACTTACGGTTAAGGAATTAGCCTCAGAAACATGGTTCTGAACATGCTGCCAATTGCTCGCCTGGGAAACATGCAGATAAGTCCAAGATAGTGTTTTTTAGACTGGCTGCCACGAGCTGAATCGAATGCAGCCCAGAGCGAGCGTCTGTGACTTACGGTTCAAGAGTTATTCACAGAAATATGGTTCTTTTACTGCCAGCCGCGAAAGCGAAAATAACCAAGATCGAGCGTCTAGGATTTACTTGTCAATAACTCGCCTGGGAAACATCCAGAGAAGTCAAACACAGTGCTCCTATACTAATTGCCAGGCGCTGAGACGAATGCCGCCAAGATCGAGCGTCTAGGACTTACGGTTAAGGAATTAGCCTCAGAAACATGGTTCTGAACATGCTGCCAATTGCTCGCCTGGGAAACATTCAGAGAAGTCCAAGATAGTGTTTTTTAGACTGGCTGCCACGAGCTGAATCGAATGCAGCCAAGAGCGAGCGTCTGTGACTTACGGTTCAAGAGTTATTCACAGAAACATGGTTCTTTTACTGCCAGCCGCGAAAGCGAAAATAACCAAGATCGAGCGTCTAGGATTTACTTGTCAATAACTCGCCTGGGAAACATCCAGAGAAGTCAAACACAGTGCTCCTATACTAATTGCCAGGCGCTGAGATGAATGCCGCCAAGATCGAGCGTCTAGGACTTACGGTTAAGGAATTAGCCTCAGAAACATGGTTCTGAACATGCTGCCAATTGCTCGCCTGGGAAACATGCAGAGAAGTCCAAGATAGTGTTTTTTAGACTGGCTGCCACGAGCTGAATCGAATGCAGCCAAGAGCGAGCGTCTGTGACTTACGGTTCAAGAGTTATTCACAGAAACATGGTTCTGAACATGCTGCCAATAGCTCGCCTGGGAAACATGCAGAGAAGTCCAAGATAGTGTTTTTTAGACTGGCTGCCACGAGCTGAATCGAATGCAGCCAAGAGCGAGCGTCTGTGACTTACGGTTCAAGAGTTATTCACAGAAACATGGTTCTGAACATGCTGCCAATAGCTCGCCTGGGAAACATGCAGAGAAGTCCAAGATATTGTTTTTTAGACTGGCTGCCACGAGCTGAATCGAATGCAGCCAAGAGCGAGCGTCTGTGACTTACGGTTCAAGAGTTATTCACAGAAACATGGTTCTGAACTTTACTGCCAGCCGCGAAAGCGAAACTAACCAAGATCGAGCGTCTAGGATTTACTTGTCAATAACTCGCCTGGGAAACATCCAGAGAAGTCAAAGACAGTGCTTCTATACTAATTGCCAGGCGCTGAGACGAATGCCGCCAAGATCGAGCGTCTAGGACTTACGGTTCAAGAATTAGCTTTAGAAACATTGCCTGGGAAACATGCAGAGAAGTCCAAGATAGTGTTTTTTAGACTGGCTGCCACGAGCTGAATCGAATGCAGCCAAGAGCGAGCGTCTGTGACTTACGGTTCAAGAGTTATTCACAGAAACATGGTTCTGAACATGCTGCCAATAGCTCGTCTGGGAAACATGCAGAGAAGTCCAAGATAGTGTTTTTTAGACTGGCTGCCACGAGCTGAATCGAATGCAGCCAAGAGCGAGCGTCTGTGTCTTACGGTTCAAGAGTTATTCACAGAAACATGGTTCTTTTACTGCCAGCCGCGAAAGCGAAAATAACCAAGATCGAGCGTCTAGGATTTACTTGTCAATAACTCGCCTGGGAAACATCCAGAGAAGTCAAACACAGTGCTCCTATACTAATTGCCAGGCGCTGAGACGAATGCCGCCAAGATCGAGCGTCTAGGACTTACGGTTAAAACACTATCTTGGACTTCTCTGCATGTTTCCCAGGCGAGCAATTGGCAGCATGTTCAGAACCATGTTTCTGAGGCTAATTCCTTAACCGTAAGTCCTAGACGCTCGATCTTGGCGGCATTCGTCTCAGCGCCAGGCAATTAGTATAGGAGCACTGTGTTTGACTTCTCTGGATGTTTCCCAGGCGAGTTATTGACAAGTAAATCCTAGACGCTCGATCTTGGTTATTTTCGCTTTCGCGGCTGGCAGTAAAGTTCAGAACCATGTTTCTGTGAATAACTCTTGAACCGTAAGTCACAGACGCTCGCTCTTGGCTGCATTCGATTCAGCTCGTGGCAGCCAGTCTAAAAAACACTATCTTGGACTTCTCTGCATGTTTCCCAGGCGAGCAATTGGCAGCATGTTCAGAACCATGTTTCTGAGGCTAATTCCTTAACCGTAAGTCCTAGACGCTCGATCTTGGCGGCATTTGTCTCAGCGCCTGGCAATTAGTTTAGGAGCACTGTGTTTGACTTCTCTGGATGTTTCCCAGGCGAGTTATTGACAAGTAAATCCTAGACGCTCGATCTTGGTTATTTTCGCTTTCGCGGCTGGCAGTAAAAGAACCATGTTTCTGTGAATAACTCTTGAACCGTAAGTCACAGACGCTCGCTCTTGGCTGCATTCGATTCAGCTCGTGGCAGCCAGTCTAAAAAACACTATCTTGGACTTCTCTGCATGTTTCCCAGGCAAGCAATTGGCAGCATGTTCAGAACCATGTTTCTGTGAATAACTCTTGAACCGTAAGTCACAGACGCTCGCTCTTGGCCGCATTCGATTCAGCTCGTGGCAGCCAGTCTAAAAAACACTATCTTGGACTTCTCTGCATGTTTCCCAGGCGAGCAATTGGCAGCATGTTCAGAACCATGTTTCTGAGGCTAATTCCTTAACCGTAAGTCCTAGACGCTCGATCTTGGCGGCATTCGTCTCAGCGCCTGGCAATTAGTATAGGAGCACTGTGTTTGACTTCTCTGGATGTTTCCCAGGCGAGTTATTGACAAGTAAATCCTAGACGCTCGATCTTGGTTATTTTCGCTTTCGCGGCTGGCAGTAAAAGAACCATGTTTCTGTGAATAACTCTTGAACCGTAAGTCACAGACGCTCGCTCTTGGCTGCATTCGATTCAGCTCGTGGCAGCCAGTCTAAAAAACACTATCTTGGACTTCTCTGCATGTTTCCCAGGCGAGCTATTGGCAGCATGTTCAGAACCATGTTTCTGTGAATAACTCTTGAACCGTAAGTCACAGACGCTCGCTCTTGGCTGCATTCGATTCAGCTCGTGGCAGCAAGTCTAAAAAACACTATCTTGGACTTCTCTGCATGTTTCCCAGGCGAGCAATTGGCAGCATGTTCAGAACCATGTTTCTGTGAATAACTCTTGAACCGTAAGTCACAGACGCTCGCTCTTGGCTGCATTCGATTCAGCTCGTGGCAGCCAGTCTAAAAAACACTATCTTGGACTTCTCTGCATGTTTCCCAGGCGAGCAATTGGCAGCATGTTCAGAACCATGTTTCTGAGGCTAATTCCTTAACCGTAAGTCCTAGACGCTCGATATTGGCGGCATTCGTCTCAGCGCCTGGCAATTAGTATAGGAGCACTGTGTTTCACTTCTCTGGATGTTTCCCAGGCGAGTTATTGACAAGTAAATCCTAGACGCTCGATCTTGGTTATTTTCGCTTTCGCGGCTGGCAGTAAAAGAACCATGTTTCTGTGAATAACTCTTGAACCGTAAGTCAAAGACGCTCGCTCTTGGCTGCATTCGATTCAGCTCGTGGCAGCCAGTCTAAAAAACACTATCTTGGACTTCTCTGCATGTTTCCCAGGCGAGCAATTGGCAGCATGTTCAGAACCATGTTTCTGTGAATAACTCTTGAACCGTAAGTCACAGACGCTCGCCCTTGGCTGTATTCGATTCAGCTCGTGGCAGCCAGTCTAAAAAACACTATCTTGGACTTCTCTGCATGTTTCCCAGGCGAGCAATTGGCAGCATGTTCAGAACTAGAGATGAGCGAACCGGGACAACCGAACCCGGTTTCGGTCCGAACTTCCGGTAAAGTTCGGTTCGCAGCGAATCCGAACTTCACCGGGTTCGGCCGAACCCGTTTTGACCGAACCCGGTCAAAAACATTATACAAATCGGCAGCCACTTATCTCTATCAATCACTGATAGAGAAAAGAGGCTGCTGATTAAAAATAAAATAAAAAGCATTTCATACGTACCCGGTCGTTGTCTTAGTGACGAGTCCCTCTTCTTCCTCCAGTCCGACCTTTTCTGACGCGGCAGCCTGTGATTGGCTGCAGAGGCCTCTGCAGCCTGTGATTGGCTGCAGAGGCCGCGGCAGCCTGTGATTGGCTGCAGCGCTCACATGGGCTGCATCGTCATCAAGGAATGTCGGGCCGGATGTCGAGAGGGACGCGTCACCAAGGCAACGGCCAGGAGACCGGACTGGAGGAAGCAGAAAGTTCTCGGTAAGTATGAACGTCTTTTTTTTTACAGGTACTGTGATCGGTAGTCACTGTCCAGGGTACTGAAACAGTTACTGCCGATCAGTTAACTCTTTCAACACCCTGGACAGTGACTATTTAGG
>NW_027462222.1:0-38740 GCF_050947455.1 Rhinoderma darwinii
AAATATAAAACCCCCCCACACCGCGCAATCACCGGAAATATAAAACCCCTCACACCGCGCAATCACCGGAAATATAAACCCCTCACACCGCACAATCACCGGAAATATAAACCTCTCATACCGCGCAATCACCGGAAATATAAAACCCCTCACACCGCGCAATCACCGGAAATATAAAACCTCTCACACCACGCAATCACCGGAAATATAAAACCCCCCACACCGCGCAATCACCGGAAATATAAAACCCCTCACACCGCGCAATCACGGGAAATATAAAACCTCTCACACCGCGCAATCACGGGAAATATAAACCCCTCACACCGCGCAATCTTCGGAAATATAACCCTCCACACACCGCGCAATCACCGGAAATATAACCCCCCCCCACACCGCGCAATCACCGGAAATATAAACCCCTCACACCGCGCAATCACCGGAAATATGAACCCCCTCACACCGGAAATATAAAACCCCTCACACCGCGCAATCACCGGAAATATAAAACCCATCACACCGCGCAATCACCGGAAATATAAAACCCCCACACCGCGCAATCACCGGGAATATAAACCCCTCACACCGCGCAATCACCGGAAATATAAACCCCCTCACACCGGAAATATAAAACCCCTCACACCGCGCAATCACCGGAAATATAAAACCCCTGACACCGCGCAATCACCGGAAATATAAAACCCCTCACACCGCGCAATCACCGGAAATATAAAACCCCTCACACCGCGCAATCACCAAAAATATAAACCCCCTCACACCGCGCAATCACCGGAAATATAAACCCCTCACACCGCGCAATCACCGGAAATCTAAAACCCCTCACACCGCGCAATCACCCGAAATATAAACCCCCTCACACTGCGCAATCACCGGAAATATAAAACCCCTCACACCGCGCAATCACCGGAAATACAAACCCCCCACACCGCGCAATCACCGGAAATATAAACCCCTCACACCGCGCAATCACCGGAAATATAAAACCCTCACACCGCGCAATCACCGGAAGTATAAACACCGCGCAATCACCGGAAATATAAACCCCTCACACCGCGCAATTACCGGAAATATAAAACCCCCCCACACCGCGCAATCACCGGAAATATAAACCCCTCACACCGCGCAATCACCGGAAATATAAACCCCCTCACACCGCGCAATCACCGGAAATATAAACCCCTCACACCACGCAATCACCGGAAATATAAACCCCTCACACCGCGCAATCACCGGAAATATAAAACCCCTCACACCGCGCAATCACCGGAAATATAAAACCCCCCCACACCGCGCAATCACCGGAAATATAAAACCCCTCACACCGCGCAATCACCGGAAATATAAACCCCTCACACCGCACAATCACCGGAAATATAAACCTCTCATACCGCGCAATCACCGGAAATATAAAACCCCTCACACCGCGCAATCACCGGAAATATAAAACCTCTCACACCACGCAATCACCGGAAATATAAAACCCCCCACACCGCGCAATCACCGGAAATATAAAACCCCTCACACCGCGCAATCACGGGAAATATAAAACCTCTCACAATGCGCAATCACGGGAAATATAAACCCCTCACACAGCGCAATCTTCGGAAATATAACCCTCCACACACCGCGCAATCACCGGAAATATAACCCCCCCCCCCACACCGCGCAATCACCGGAAATATAAACCCCTCACACCGCGCAATCACCGGAAATATGAACCCCCTCACACCGGAAATATAAAACCCCTCACACCGCTCAATCACCGGAAATATAAAACCCCTCACACCGCGCAATCACCGGAAATATAAACCCCTCACACCGCGCAATCACCGGAAATAAAAAACACCTCACACCGCGCAATCACCGGAAATATAAAACCCCTCACACCGCGCAATCACCGGAAAAATAAACCCCTCACACCGCGCAATCACCGGAAATATAAAACCCCTCACACCGCGCAATCACAGGAAATATAAACCCCTCACACCTCGCAATTACCGGAAATATAAGCCCCCCACACCGCACAATCACCGGAAATATAAAACATTACACACCGCGCAATCACCGGAAATATAAACCACTCACACCGCGCAATCACCGGAAATATAAAACCCCCCACACCGCGCAATCACCGGAAATATAAAAGCCCTCACACCGCGAAATCAGCGGAAATATAAACCCCCCGCCACACACCGCGCAATCACCGGAAATATGAACCCCCCACACCGCGCAATCACCGGAAATATAAAACCCCTCACACCGCGCAATCACCGGAAATACAAACCCCTCACACCGCGCAATCACCGGAAATATGAACCCCCTCACACCGTAAATATAAACCCCTTACACCGCGCAATCACCGGAAATATAAAACCCTCACACCGCGCAATCACCGGAAATATAAAACCCCACACACCGCGCAATCACCGGAAATATAAACCCCTCACACCACGCAATCACCGGAAATATAATCCCCCACACCGCGCAATCACCGGAAATATAAACCCCTCACACCGCGCAATCACCGGAAATATAAAACCCTCACACCGCGCAATCACCGGAAATATAAACACCGCGCAATCACCGGAAATATAAACCCCTCACACCGCGCAATCACCCGAAATATAAACCCCCTCACACTGCGCAATCACCGGAAATACAAACCCCTCACACCGCGCAATCACCGGAAATATAAACCCCCTCACACCGCGCAATCACCGGAAATATAAACCCCTCACACCACGCAATCACCGGAAATATAAACCCCTCACACCGCACAATCACCGGAAATATAAAACCCCTCACACCGCGCAATCACCGGAAATATAAAACCCCCCCACACCGCGCAATCACCGGAAATATAAAACCCCTCACACCGCGCAATCACCGGAAATATAAACCCCTCACACCGCACAATCACCGGAAATATAAACCTCTCATACCGCGCAATCACCGGAAATATAAAACCCCTCACACCGCGCAATCACCGGAAATATAAAACCTCTCACACCACGCAATCACCGGAAATATAAAACCCCCCACACCGCGCAATCACCGGAAATATAAAACCCCTCACACCGCGCAATCACGGGAAATATAAAACCTCTCACACCGCGCAATCACGGGAAATATAAACCCCTCACACCGCGCAATCTTCGGAAATATAACCCTCCACACACCGCGCAATCACCGGAAATATAACCCCCCCCCCCACACCGCGCAATCACCGGAAATATAAACCCCTCACACCGCGCAATCACCGGAAATATGAACCCCCTCACACCGGAAATATAAAACCCCTCACACCGCGCAATCACCGGAAATATAAAACCCCTCACACCGCGCAATCACCGGAAATATAAAACCCCTCACACCGCGCAATCACCGGGAATATAAACCCCTCACACCGCGCAATCACCGGAAATATAAACCCCCTCACACCGGAAATATAAAACCCCTCATACCGCGCAATCACCGGAAATATAAAACCCCTGACACCGCGCAATCACCGGAAATATAAAACCCCTCACACCGCGCAATCACCGGAAATATAAAACCCCTCACACCGCGCAATCACCAAAAATATAAACCCCCTCACACCGCGCAATCACCGGAAATATAAACCCCTCACACCGCGCAATCACCGGAAATCTAAAACCCCTCACACCGCGCAATCACCCGAAATATAAACCCCCTCACACTGCGCAATCACCGGAAATATAAAACCCCTCACACCGCGCAATCACCGGAAATACAAACCCCCCACACCGCGCAATCACCGGAAATATAAACCCCTCACACCGCGCAATCACCGGAAATATAAAACCCTCACACCGCGCAATCACCGGAAATATAAACACCGCGCAATCACCGGAAATATAAACCCCTCACACCGCGCAATTACCGGAAATATAAAACCCCCCCACACCGCGCAATCACCGGAAATATAAACCCCTCACACCGCGCAATCACCGGAAATATAAACCCCCTCACACCGCGCAATCACCGGAAATATAAACCCCTCACACCACGCAATCACCGGAAATATAAACCCCTCACACCGCGCAATCACCGGAAATATAAAACCCCTCACACCGCGCAATCACCGGAAATATAAAACCCCCCCACACCGCGCAATCACCGGAAATATAAAACCCCTCACACCGCGCAATCACCGGAAATATAAACCCCTCACACCGCACAATCACCGGAAATATAAACCTCTCATACCGCGCAATCACCGGAAATATAAAACCCCTCACACCGCGCAATCACCGGAAATATAAAACCTCTCACACCACGCAATCACCGGAAATATAAAACCCCCCACACCGCGCAATCACCGGAAATATAAAACCCCTCACACCGCGCAATCACGGGAAATATAAAACCTCTCACAATGCGCAATCACGGGAAATATAAACCCCTCACACAGCGCAATCTTCGGAAATATAACCCTCCACACACCGCGCAATCACCGGAAATATAACCCCCCCCCCCACACCGCGCAATCACCGGAAATATAAACCCCTCACACCGCGCAATCACCGGAAATATGAACCCCCTCACACCGGAAATATAAAACCCCTCACACCGCGCAATCACCGGAAATATAAAACCCCTCACACCGCGCAATCACCGGAAATATAAAACCCCTCACACCGCGCAATCACCGGGAATATAAACCCCTCACACCGCGCAATCACCGGAAATATAAACCCCCTCACACCGGAAATATAAAACCCCTGACACCGCGCAATCACCGGAAATATAAAACCCCTGACACCGCGCAATCACCGGAAATATAAAACCCCTCACACCGCGCAATCACCGGAAATATAAACCCCTCACACCGCGCAATCACCGGAAATCTAAAACCCCTCACACCGCGCAATCACCCGAAATATAAACCCCCTCACACTGCGCAATCACCGGAAATATAAAACCCCTCACACCGCGCAATCACCGGAAATATAAACCCCTCACACCGCGCAATCACCGGAAATATAAACCCCCTCACACCAGAAATATAAAACCCCTAACACCGCTTAATCAGCGGAAATATAAAACCCCTCACACCGTGCAATCACCGGAAATATAAAACCCCTCACACCGCGCAATCACCGGAAATAAAAAACACCTCACACCGCGCAATCACCAGAAATATAAAACCCCTCACACCGCGCAATCACAGGAAATATAAACCCCTCACACCTCGCAATTACCGGAAATATAAGCCCCCCACACCGCACAATCACCGGAAATATAAAACATTACACACCGCGCAATCACCGGAAATATAAACCCCTCACACCGCGCAATCACCGGAAATATAAAACCCCCCACACCGCGCAATCACCGGAAATATAAAACCCCTCACACCGCGCAATCACCGGAAATATAAAACCCCTCACACCGCGCAATCACCGGAAATATAAAACGCCTCACACCGCGCAATCACCGGAAATATACAACCCCCCACACCGCGCAATCACCGGAAATATAAAACCCCTCACACCGCGCAATCACCGGAAATATAAACACCTCACACCGCGCAATCACTGGAAATATAAAACCCCTCACACCGCGCAATCACCGGAAATATAACCCCTCACACCGCGCAATCACCGGAAATATAAACCCCCCACACCGCGCAATCACCGGAAATATAAACCCCTCACACCGCGCAATCACCGGAAATATAAAACCCCTCACACCGCGCAATCACCGGAAATATAAAACCCCTCACACCGCGCAATCACCGGAAATATAAACCCCTCACACCACGCAATCACCGGAAATATAAACCCCTCACACCGCGCAATCACCGGAAATATAAAACCCCCCCACACCGCGCAATCACCGGAAATATAAAACCCCTCACACCGCGCAATCACCGGAAATATAAACCCCTCACACCGCGCAATCACCGGAAATATAAACCTCTAACACCGCGCAATCACCGGAAATATAATTCCCTCATACCGCGCAATCACCGGAAATATAAAACCCCTCACACCGCGCAATCACCGGAAATATAAAACCCCTCACACCGCGCAATCACCGGAAATATAAAACCCCTCACACCGCGCAATCACCGGAAATATAACCACCCCACACCGCGCAATCACCGGAAATATAAACCCCTCACACCGCACAATCACCGGAAATATAAACCCCTCACACCGCGCAATCACTGGAAATATAAACCCCTCACACCGCGCAATCACCGGAAATATAAAACCTCTCTCACCGCGCAATCACCGGAAATATAAAACCCCACACACCGCGCAATCACCGGAAATATAAAACCCCTCACACCGCGCAATCACGGGAAATATAAACCCCTCACACCGCGCAATCACCGGAAATATAACCCCCCCACACCGCGCAATCACCGGAAATATAACACCCCCTCCCCACACCGCGCAATCACCGGAAATATAAACCCCTCACACCGCGCAATCACCGGAAATATAAACCCCCTCACACCGGAAATATAAAACCCCTCACACCGCGCAATCACCGGAAATATAAAACCCCTCACACCGCGCAATCACCGGAAATATAAAACCCCTCACACCGCGCAATCACCGGAAATATAAAACCCCTCACACCGCCCAATCACCGGAAATATAAAACCCCTCACACCGCGAAATCACTGGAAATCTAAAACCCCCCCCCCCCCACACCGCGCAATCACCGGAAATATAAAACCCCTCACACCGCCCAATCACCGGAAATATAAAACCCCTCACACCGCGAAATCCCCGGAAATCTAAACCCCCCCCCCCACACACACACCGCGCAATCACCGGAAATATAAAACCCCTGACACCGTGCAATCAACGGAAATATAAAACCCCTCACACCGTGCAATCACCGGAAATATAAAACCCCTCACACCGCGCAATCACCGGAAATATAAACCCCCTCACACCGCGCAATCACCGGAAATATAAACCCCCTCACACCGCGCAATCACCGGAAATATAAACCCCTCACACCGCGCAATCACCGGAAATCTAAAACCCCTCACACCGCGCAATCACCCGAAATATTAACCCCCCACACCGCGCAATCACCGGAAATATAAACCCCTCACACCGCGCAATCACCGGAAATATAAACCCCCTCACACCAGAAATATAAAACCCCTCACACCGCGCAATCAACGGAAATATAAAACCCCTCACACCGTGCAATCACCGGAAATATAAAACCCCTCACACCGCGCAATCACCGGAAATATAAAACCCCTCACACCGCGCAATCACCGGAAATATAAAACCCCTCACACCGCGCAATCACCGGAAATATAAACCCCCTCACACCGCGCAATCACCGGAAATATAAACCCCCTCACACCGCGCAATCACCGGAAATATAAACCCCTCACACCGCGCAATCACCGGAAATATAAACCCCTCACACCGCGCAATCACCAGAAATATAAAACCCCTCACACAGCGCAGTCAACGGAAATATAAAACCTCTCACACCGCGCAATCACCGGAAATATAAACCCCCTCACACCGCGCAATCACCGGAAATATAAACCCCTCACACCGCGCAATCACCGGAAATATAAAACGTTCTGTCTCACAAAATGGCGACGCAAAACTGTTTTCTTTTTTGAACAAATTTTTCTTTCCTTGTCGAAGATAAATCTATAAATTTTGTGTCGTCGTAATCGTATTGAGCCGGAGAATAAAGGTAACAAGTCATTTTCACCGCATGGTGAACGCCGCAAAAACGAAACCTAAAAATCAATAGGATTCACTGCGTTTTCCTCTATTCCAGCCCACAATTGTTTCCTCTTTCCCAGCACATTATAGGGGACAATAAAGGGGTTTTCCACGATCGGACAACTGATGACCTCCACCAGATAGGTCATCGTTATATGATCTGTGGGGGTCTGACACCCGGACCCCACACCGCTCAACTCCTCCGGCTGCCTCCGGGCACCAGACGTCCATGCTGAAAGCAGATGCTCCGGTCACGGAATAGAGCGGTCGTGCTGCAGTGTTAGGCCTCATTTACACGAGCGTAATATACGCGCGTGCTTTTCACTCGTGTCGTACGCACCTATATTACTCTATGGGGCAGTGCAGACGATGCGTGAATTTTGCGCAGCGCGAGTGCGTTGCGTAAAACTCACGACATGTTCTATAATTGTGCGTTTTTCGCGCATCACGCACCCATTGAAGTCAATGGGTGCGTGAAAACCACGAAGGTCGCACGGAAGCACTTCCGTGTGAACTGCGTGATTCGCGCAAGAGCTGTCAAACTGAATGTAAACAGAAAAGCACCACGTGCTTTTCTGTTTACAAACATCCGAACGGAGTGTCTTAGACATGAGCGAACCGAACTTTACCGGGTTCGGCCGAACTCGTTTTGACCGAACCCGGCAGGAGACAGTCACTGTGCAGGGTGCTGAAAGAGTTAAACTGGTTCAGCACCCTGGACAGTGACTTCCGATTCCAATATACGTGAACGTGTAAAAAAAAAAAAAAGTTCTGACTTACCGATAACTCCCGGCTTCTTCCTCCAGTCTGACCTCCCGGGATGACAATTCAGTCCAAGTGACAGCTGCAGCCAATCACAAGCCAAGCACTGGCTGCAGCAGTCACATGGACTGCCGCGTCATCCAGGGAGGTGGGGCCAGATGTCAAGAGAGGCGCGTCACCAAGGACGCGTCACCATGGCAACGGCCGGGAAGTTCTCGGTAAGTACGAACCTCTTTTTTTTTTTTAAACAGGTTACTCGATATGGTGATCGGAATGCACTGTCGAGGGTGCTGAAAGAGTTACTGACGATCAGTTAACTCTTTCAGCACCATGGACAGTGACTGATGTCGACTAGCCTCATCTCTATGATGGCGGCTGCGCGAAAATCACGCAGCCGCGCATCATACACGGATGACACACGGAGCTGTCAAGTACCTTTTGCGCACGCAAAACGCTGCATTTTTTGCGCGCGCAAAATGCACACGCTCGTGTAAATGAGGCCTTAAAGTGAATAGGAGCAGAGCCTTTAGTTCTGCAGAACATCCGCTGTGCAGTGGTCGGAGCCATTTGCTTCCGGCTCCAACTGCTGCATACCGTTCAAAACATCCGGCAGCCGGAGCAGCTGATCTGTTCGGGGTCCGGGTGTCGGACCCCCACCATCATATACTGATGACCTATCCAGTGGAGGTCATCCGTTGTCTGATCGTGTAAAACCCCTTTTAAAATTACTTCACGTCCAGCACAAGACATGTTCTCATACGGCTATGTCAACGGAAAAACAAAAAAAGTTCTGGCTTTTGGAAGGAGGGAGGAAAAATTTGAATTGGCTGCGTGTCCAAGGGGTTAAGTACATAAGAAGAGACAAATATTAATGAATGACAGACTGGTCCAGAAGGAGAGAGACCCTGCCCTCGTAGACTGCACTCTACAAGAGAAGGAGAGACCCTGCCCGTGTAGACTGCACCCTACAAGAGAAGGAGAGACGCTGCCCGCGTAGCCTGCACTCTACAAGAGAAGGAGAGACCCTGCCCACATATACTGCACTCTACAAGAGAAGGAGAGACCCTGCCCGCGTAGACTGCACTCTACAAGAGAAGGAGAGACCCTGCCCACATAGACTGCACTCTACAAGAGAAGGAGAGACCCTACCCGCGTAGACTGTACTCTACAATAGGAGAGAGACCTTGCCCGCGTAGACTGCACTCTACAAGAGAAGGAGAGACCCTGCCCACATAGACTGCACTTTACAAGAGGAGAGACCCTGCCCGCGTAGACTGCACTCTACAAGAGAAGGAGAGACCCTGCCCGCGTAGACTACACTCTACAAGAGAAGGAGAGACCCTGCCCACATAGACTACGCTCTACAAGAGAATGAGAGACCCTGCCCGCGTAGACTACACTCTACAAGAGAAGGAGAGACCCTGCCCACATAGACTACACTCTACAAGAGAAGGAGAGATCCTGCCCGTGTAGACTGCACTCTACAAGAGGAGAGATCCTGCCCACATAGACTACACTCTACAAGAGAAGGAGAGACCCTGCCCACATAGACTGCACTCTACAAGAGAAGGAAAGACCCTGCCCTCGTAGACTACACTCTACAAGAGAAGGAGAGACCCTGCCCGTGTAGACTACACTCTACAAGAGAAGGAGAGACCCTGCCCGTGTAGACTGCACTCTACAAGAGAAGGAGAGACCCTGCCCGTGTAGACTGCACTCTACAAGAGAAGGAGAGATCCTGCCCACATAGACTGCACTCTACAAGAGAAGGAGAGACCCTGCCCACATAGACTGCACTCTACAAGAGAAGGAGAGACCCTGCCCACATAGACTACATTCTACAAGAGAAGGAGAGACCTTGCCCACATAGACTGCACTCTACAATAGGAGAGACCCTGCCCGCATAGACACTACAAGAGGAGACAGTAGGTGAGGGTAGAAGCTGGTCATCCGGTGGAGTAGTGGCAGCCGGTTATTTTAGGGTGTAAGCTTTTCTGAGGAGGGGATGTTCAGGTTACTAGTGAAGGTTTGGATAGTGGGAGAGATCTGATGAGTTGGGCTAAAGAGGTCAGAATGTGGGGGAAGCACGGGAGAAATCTAGATGATGATGTGAGGAACAGATAAAATGAGAACAAAGAAGGTCTTGTGAGGACCGGAGATTAGGTGTGGGTAGGTATTGGGAGATTAGGGCAGAGATGTATGGAGGGGACGGGTTGTTGACAGCCTTGCATGTCATTTTTAATATGTATAACTTAATTTAGTAGGCAATGGGTGGCCAGTGACCGCAGAGGTGGAATGAGGGGACAAGGTAGATTTACCCTTGCAGCTGAGTTGAGAATGGGTAGAAGGGGTGCAATAGTCTTAGATGGGAAGCCACAGAGAAGGATGTTGGAGTAGTCTAGACAGTAGATGATGAGGGCATATATACTAGCATTTATGTCTGTTCGAGGAAAGACTGACTTCAAGAGAGTTTTTGAGGTTGAGGCAGCAAGAAGTGGTAAGCGCTTGGCTGTGCTATTTGAAATTAAGGATTATCCCAATGCAGCGGACCTGTGAGACGGGGAAATGTGTGGAGCCATTAACTGTGATTTGATAGTTCTGGTAAGGGGGTTGAGTGAAATGGGGAAAAGATGATTCAGTTTTCTCCATGTTAATCTTAAGGAAGTGGGAGGAGAAGGAGGAGATAACTGTTAGACACTCTAGATAACAGGGAGGTAACATCAAGACCAGAGGTAAATTTGACCAAAGATTTAGATGGAGAAGAGTAAGGGATCCAGAACACTGAGACCCATGAGGGAGCGATAGTAAATCTTTAGTTGGTAAGGTATGAGGAGATCCAGGAGAGGGCCAAGTCTGTGATGTCAAGGGACTAGAGAATTTGTATCAGGAGGGTGTGATCGACTGTGCCGAAGGTGGTGGACAGGTCTAGAAGGAGGAGCACAGAGTAATGTAGAAGCAGAGGACAGGTCTAAAAGGAGGAGCACAGAGTAATGTAGAAGCAGAGGACAGGTCTAGAAGAAGGAGGAGCACAGAGTAATGTAGAAGCAGAGGACAGGTCTAGAAGGAGGAGCACAGAGCAATGTAGAAGAACAGGACAGGTCTAGGAGGAGGAGCACAGAGTAATGTAGAAGCAGAGGACAGGTCTAGAAGGAGGAGCACAGAATAATGTAGAAGCAGAGGACAGGTCTAGGAGGAGGAGCACAGAGCAATGTAGAAGCACAGGACAGGTCTAGGAGGAGGAGCACAGAGTAATGTAGAAGCAGAGGACAGGTCTAGAAGGAGGAGCACAGAGTAATGTAGAAGCAGAGGACAGGTCTAGAAAGAGGAGCACAGAGTAGAAGCAGAGGACAGGTCTAGAAGGAAGAGCACAGAGTAATGTAGAAGCAGAGGACAGGTCTAGAAGGAGGAGCACAGAGTAATGTAGAAGCAGAGGACAGGTCTAGAAGGAGGAGCACAGAGTAATGTAGAAGCAGAGGACAGGTCTAGAAGGAGGAGCACAGAGTAATGTAGAAGCAGAGGACAGGTCTAGAAGGAGCACAGAATAAGGAAGAAGTGGGGGAACAGGTTTAAAAGGAAAAGCACCGAGTAATGTAGACGATGGAGGACAGGTCACGCTTTACAGAAGTCTGTGTGTAAGATGTGACTGCTAAGTGATAAGATGATGCAGAGATCCTGCACACACCGCACAATACATGCTGCTTCCTCACACTAAACTACCAGGACATACACACTGTATTGGTGGGATGTTCTGCGCATGCACACTGGTCTGGCGGGACCTTCCGCGCCTGCACACTGGTCTGGCGGGACCTTCCGCGCCTGCACACTGGTCTGGCGGGACCTTCCGCGCCTGCACACTTGACAGCCGGTTTCTATTAACCATGGTTAGTATCTGTCTTTCAGATGTGAATAAAGTTACTATCAGGTAAAATAATCTACAAGGAAAAGGGGAATACTATAATAATTAAGAATTTTAGATGTCTCTGAAGATCCAGGATCTCTGAGGTAACTTCTAATATCTGTAAAAACGTATATTAGGGGTGTATTCATTCATAAAGGGCATCTGTCACATTGACCACCCGTCTGATCTGTTGGCAGCAGATTATATAGCAGGAGGACCTGAGCAGATTGTGTCTCTCCATTCTTTTCTATAGGAGTTACAGGAACCGCCTAACAAGGCCACCCAGAGGTGGAGCCGCATCTATCAGACATTTCTGCCATATCCTGGGGAGAGTTGTCCGTGTTGGGAATACCCCTTTATTCCATGTGGTGACGGCTCTGAGAAGATGTTTCTCTCAATGATGAATAAGTGAGGTTCTGTATGTCACACATGATGATGTCCCCTGTATGATCTCCATCTTCTCCTTTCTTCCTAAAGACATCTGCAGTACTAGATCCTCCAGTTCCTCCAGTTTTCTCATCTTCTCCTCCACAACGTTCCTTCTGAATGACCCACCAAGAATGGACAAGGACAGGAATGAGATGAGCAGAAGAATATTAGACTTCACCTTGGAGATCATCTACCTGTTGAGCGGAGAGGTAAACTTTTCTACATTATAGAACAAGTCACACATAGGGAAGGGACAATACATAATAGGAATAATCCAGTGTCCTGTATAACAGCGTCCAGACCTTCCAAGTGACGTCAAGAAGCTGAGGATCAGCCACCAATATGGTCAGTTATGTGTCATGTCACCAATGCAGCAATAGTAATGTAGAGCAATGAGAATGACCAGGAACCAGGAGGATCAGGATGACATCTATATAGAAACATAGGAGATGACGGCAGGAGGAGAGCACATGGTCCATCTAGTCCCCCCAATATTATTTCCTTTTTAGTTTTGGCCTCGTTCTATTTTCTCAATGTCTTTTTGTAGGTGAGGTCTCCAGTATTACAGATGTGGGGTCACTAGAGGTCTATACAGCGGGGTCACAATCTCCCTCTTTCTACTGAGGGGGGAATACTGTGTTCAGTTCTCTAAGTGTCTCTCTCCATACACAGGAGTACACAATAGTGAAGAAGACATCGGGTGACTGTACGAGTCCCATCATCCATGAGTCAGGAGGATGGAGCAGTAGTCCCATCACAGAGCCTCCCCCTCACTCCCGGATACATGAGAAGAAGATCTTAGAACTGATCTGCAAGATGACGGAGCTGCTGACTGGAGAGGTGACACTGCTGGGAATGCTGGGAAATTCTCCAGTAACAGCACTGGAGGTGTCTGGGTAATGACTGTATCATTGTGTGTGTCAGGTTCCTATAAGGTGTCAGGATGTCACTGTCTATCTCTCCATGGAGGAGTGGGAGTATCTAGAAGGACACAAGGATCTGTACGAGGAGGTCATGATGGAGGACTACCGGCCCCGCACATCACAAGGTGAGAAGAGACAGATCTATACTGGCATTACTGTGGGCACAGGCTGGACTGGCGGTCATGTTGAGGCCTTAATACCGTCATGTGAAGCACATATACACGTGTGTACAATGACATGTAATGTAGGAGCTCCACAATTTCGGCTCCTTTTACATCACATTAGATCCCTGTGTTTCGTGCTGCCGGCTGCTCATAATTCTGCATTACAGGTCACATTACATTGTACAGCGCTGGCGGCCGTTCTGGATACAGGAGCCATGAAGACGGGCAGGACGCGCTGTCTCCTAATGCAGAGTTATGGGCAGCCGGCAGCGAGGACTATGGGCAGTCGTGCTGTAGTCAGAAGTAAACCTGGTAATACAAGTCATGTAGAAAGACGATTATCGGCACACTCCGGCAGTATAATAGTTTCCTATATAATGTCAGTATAATCGGAGGTTCTCTTTAATATTACAAGTTCTGGGCACTAGATTCTGGAGATGGGACGCTGATCCAGGGATTTATTCTGATTTCCAGATTTGGAGTCGGGGAGGAGTTTTCCCCTAATTAGACAATTGTCATCCACCTCATGGGGGTTTATCTTCCTCTGGATCAACACGGTCGGATTATAGGTTGGTCTTGATGGACTTGTGTCTTTTTTCATCCTTAGTAACTGTAACACAGAATGTATGGAGCTAAATTTACCTCTAATATAAAGTACAACGTGTTCTGAAAAAACAATCTCACAATGTCTTGGATAAGTAAAATCTTATTCCCACTTCTGATACGTCTCCACATGGCGTAAACACGGCGGAACGTCCAAAACTCATTTTTGGCGCGACGTGTAGATGAGATTTGTTAAAATCTCACCCTCATTGCTACTACTGTAATACGCTGCAGATTTTCTCGCAATTAAATACTTTGCAGAAAATCTGCATCTTATCAGCCCCGTGTGCACATACCCTTAAAGTAACACGTCAGATTTGAGAAATGGTTCTTATAAACAGGTCAAAAATAGGCCATGGATTCCACTCCCAGAGGAGTCCCTGACATCACTGTCCATATATGGACAGAGACGTCAGGGGCTCCCTCTAGAAGCACAATTTCCAGCCAAGTTGACGGCAACGCTCTGGCAAATGATTCCGCTCCTAGAGGGAGCTTCAGTGGCGCTATCTACAGGGGATGAGGTGCTATCTGCAGGGGTTTGGCATAAGTTTGATTAAACTAAGGGGGAGATGTGCCGGCACTTGTGGAGAGAGCCGGCGGACAGGAAAGTACAACCCTGTTCAATTCTGCCAATATTTATTTATGTGACACCTGCCCAGGGCATCAGGAGTTGGAAAGTATATAGCCATGTCGTGAGGGGTTAATTAATATGTATAGAAAATATTGCCTACAGAGGTGTACACAGCCTTTAAGAGGCTAATAAGCAAGTGACACCCAGACCATTTTTGGTTGCAGGTAACTAAATAGAGGCGTCCTGTGTCCCGCCACTTTCATGTGTATCCGCGTCCACAGAGGGCAGATACAGGTAAATACTATGGTGGAGCAGGGAGCCAGTTACGCCCCGCCGTTCGCTCTGGTAGGGCACAGTCTACTTTAGGCCTGCGGCTTACAAGGTGCAGGAACATCGACACCGGTAGTGAGGACCTCAACATTGTAATTCCGGCTCTGATCAGTAAACATAGAAGTGTAGAGAGAAGTGTCTGATATATAGACAGATATACAGTAGTCATGTATTCAGTCCCTGTGTGTTTCCTACAGATGGATCCAGTAGGAGAAATCCACCAGAGAGATGTCCCAGTCCTCTGTATTCCCAGGACTGTCCAGAGGAAAATCACAATGTCCCAGAGAATCATCAGGTAGATGAAGCTGAGCCGTATACCAGGTCTATATAGGGGGGTGCGGAGCTTTTCGGTCCTGCGGTCATTAGGGATGTCACGATACCAGAATTTGGACTCCGATACCGATACTTCGTGTAGTATTGCGATTTCGATATCAAAACGATACTTTACCAGCAGTAATAAAAAAATAATAAAAAAGTTCTTCCGTTTTCTGATGTGAGACGCGAGGCGTGATGATGAATGTAACCTCCATGTACCTCATTAATAGTAATTAACCCCATCATGTTTCTCAGTCATAATGGGTTAATGTGTGAGGTACATGATGGGTGTTAATTACTATTACTGAGGTACATGGAGGTTAAATTCATCATCACGCCTCGTGCCCCACAATAATAAGTGACAGAAATATATACTGATAGTACACAGGCATACATCTATATACTGATAGTACACAGGCATAATCTATATACTGATAGTACACAGGCATATATCTATATACTGATAGTACACAGGCATATATCTATATACTGATAGCACACAGGCATATATCTATACACTGATAGTACACAGGCATATATCTATATACTGATAGCACACAGGCATATATCTATATACTGATAGCACACAGGCATATATCTATATACTGATAGCACACAGGCATATATCTATACACTGATAGTTACACAGACATATATCTATATACTGATAGCACACAGGCATATATCTATATACAGATAGTACACAGGCATACATCTATATACTGATAGTACACAGGCCTATATCTATATACTGATAGTACACAGGCATATATCTATATACTGATAGCACACAGGCATATATCTATATACTGATAGTACACAGGCATATATCTATACACTGACAGTACACAGGCATACATCTATATACTGATAGCACACAGGCATATATCTATATACTGATAGTACACAGGCATATATCTATATACTGATAGCACACAGGCATATATCTATACACTGATAGCACACAGGCATATATCTATATACTGATAGTACACAGGCATACATGTATATACTGATAGTACACAGGCATATATCTATACACTGATAGTACACAGGCATATATCTATATACTGATAGTACACAGGCATATATCTATATACTGATAGTACACAGGCATATATCTATATACTGATAGTACACAGGCATATATCTATATACTGATAGTACACAGGCATATATCTATATACTGATAGTACACAGGCATATATCTATATACTGATAGTACACAGGCATATATCTATATACTGATAGTACACAGGCATATATCTATATACTGATAGTACACAGGAATATATCTATATACTGATAGTACACAGGAATATATCTATATACTGATAGTACACAGGCATATATCTATATACTGATAGTACACAGGCATATATCTATATACTGATAGTACACAGGCATATATCTATATACTGATAGTACACAGGCATATATCTATATACTGATAGTACACAGGCATATATCTATATACTGATAGTACACAGGAATATATCTATATACTGATAGTACACAGGCATATATCTATACACTGACAGTACACAGGCATATATCTATATACTGATAGTACACAGGCATATATCTATATACTGATAGTACACAGGCATATATCTATATACTGATAGTACACAGGCATATATCTATATACTGATAGTACACAGGCATATATCTATATACTGATAGTACACAGGAATATATCTATATACTGATAGCACACAGGCATATATCTATATACTGATAGTACACAGGCATATATCTATATACTGATAGTACACAGGCATATATCTATATACTGATAGTACACAGGCATATATCTATATACTGATAGTACACAGGCATATATCTATATACTGATAGTACACAGGCATATATCTATATACTGATAGCACACAGGAATATATCTATATACTGATAGTACACAGGCATATATCTATATACTGATAGTACACAGGCATATATCTATATACTGATAGTACACAGGCATATATCTATATACTGATAGTACACAGGCATATATCTATATACTGATAGTACACAGGCATATATCTATACACTGATAATACACAGGCATATATCTATATACTGATAGTACACAGGCATATATCTATATACTGATAGTACACAGGCATATATCTATATACTGATAGTACACAGGCATATATCTATATACTGATAGTACACAGGCATATATCTATATACTGATAGTACACAGGCATATATCTATACACTGATAATACACAGGCATATATCTATATACTGATAGTACACAGGCATATATCTATATACTGATAGTACACAGGCATATATCTATACACTGATAATACACAGGCATATATCTATATACTGATAGTACACAGGCATATATCTATATACTGATAGTACACAGGCATATATCTATATACTGATAGTACACAGGTATATATCTATATACTGATAGCACACAGGCATATATCTATATACTGATAGCACACAGGCATATATCTATATACTGATAGTACACAGGCATATATCTATACACTGATAGTACACAGGCATATATCTATATACTAATAGTACACAGGCATATATCTATATACTGATAGTACACAGGCATATATCTATATACTGATAGTACACAGGCATATATCTATATACTGATAGCACACAGGCATATATCTATATACTGATAGTACACAGGCATATATCTATATACTGATAGTACACAGGCATATATCTATATACTAATAGTACACAGGCATATATCTATATACTGATAGTACACAGGCGTATATCTATATACTGATAGTACACAGTCGTATATCTATATACTGATAGTACACAGGCATATATCTATATACTGATAGTACACAGGCATATATCTATATACTGATAGCACACAGGCATATATCTATATACTGATAGTACACAGGCATATATCTATATACTGATAGTACACAGGCATATATCTATATACTGATAGTACACAGGCATATATCTATATACTGATAGTACACAGGCGTATATCTATATACTGATAGTACACAGGCGTATATCTATATACTGATAGTACACAGGCGTATATCTATATACTGATAGTACACAGGCATATATCTATATACTGATAGCACACAGGCATATATCTATATACTGATAGTACACAGGCATATATCTATATACTGATAGTACACCGGCGTATATCTATATACTGATAGTTCACAGGCGTATATCTATATACTGATAGTACACAGGCGTATATCTATATACTGATAGTACACAGGCGTATATCTATATACAGATAGTACACAGGCATATATCTATACACTGATAGTACACAGGCATATATCTATATACTGATAGTACACAGGCATATATCTATATACTGATAGTACACAGGCATATATCTATATACTGATAGTACACAGGCATATATCTATATACTGATAGCACACAGGCATATATCTATATACTGATAGTACACAGGCATATATCTATATACTGATAGTACACAGGCATATATCTATATACTAATAGTACACAGGCATATATCTATATACTGATAGTACACAGGCGTATATCTATATACTGATAGTACACAGGCATATATCTATATACTGATAGCACACAGGCATATATCTATATACTGATAGCACACAGGCATATATCTATATACTGATAGTACACAGGCATATATCTATATACTGATAGTACACCGGCGTATATCTATATACTGATAGTACACAGGCGTATATCTATATACTGATAGTACACAGGCGTATATCTATATACTGATAGTACACAGGCGTATATCTATATACAGATAGTACACAGGCATATATCTATATACTGATAGTACACAGGCATATATCTATACACTGATAGTACACAGGCATACATCTATATACTGATAGTACACAGGCATATATCTATATACTGATAGTACACAGGCATATATCTATACACTGATAGTACAGAGGCATATATCTATATACTGATAGTACACAGCATATATCTATATACTGATAGTACACAGGCATATATCTATACACTGATAGTACACAGGCATATATCTATACACTGATAGTACACAGGCCTATATCTATATACTGATAGCACACAGGCATATATCTATATACTGATAGCACACAGGCATATATCTATATACTGATAGTACACAGGCATATATCTATACACTGATAATACACAGGCATATATCTATATACTGATAGTACACAGGCATATATCTATATACTGATAGTACACAGGCATATATCTATACACTGATAATACACAGGCATATATCTATATACTGATAGTACACAGGCATATATCTATATACTGATAGTACACAGGCATATATCTATACACTGATAGCATACAGGCATATATCTATACACTGATAGTACACAGCCATATATCTATATACTGATAGTACACAGGCATATATCTATATACTGATAGTACACAGGCCTATATCTATATACTGATAGCACACTGGCATATATCTATATACTGATAGCACACAGGCATATATCTATATAATGATAGTACACAGGCATATATCTATATACTGATAGTACACAGGCATATATCTATACACTGATAGCACACAGGCCTATATCTATACACTGATAGTACACAGGCCTATATCTATATACTGATAGCACACAGGCATATATCTATATACTGATAGCACACAGGCATATATCTATATACTGATAGTACACAGGCATATATCTATACACTGATAATACACAGGCATATATCTATATACTGATAGTACACAGGCATATATCTATACACTGATAGTACACAGGCATATATCTATACACTGATAATACACAGGCATATATCTATATACTGATAGTACACAGGCATATATCTATATACTGATAGCACACAGGCATATATCTATATACTGATAGCACACAGGCATATATCTATATACTGATAGTACACAGCCATATATCTATATACTGATAGTACACAGGCATATATCTATATACTGATAGCACACAGGCATACATCTATATACTGATAGTACACAGGCATATATCTATATACTGATAGCACACAGGCATATATCTATATACTGATAGTACACAGACATATATCTATATACTGATAGTACACAGGCATATATCTATATACTGATAGTACACAGGCATATATCTATATACTGATAGTACACAGGCATATATCTATATACTGATAGTACACAGGCATATATCTATATACTGATAGTGCACAGGCATATATCTTATTACTGATAGTGCACAGGCATATATCTATATACTGATAGTACACAGGCATATATCTATATACTGACAGTACACAGGCATATATCTATACACTGATAGCACACAGGCATATATCTATACACTGATAGTACACAGGCCTATATCTATATACTGATAGCACACAGGCATATATCTATATACTGATAGCACACAGGCATATATCTATATACTGATAGTACACAGGCATATATCTATACACTGATAATACACAGGCATATATCTATATACTGATAGTACACAGGCATATATCTATATACTGATAGTACACAGGCATATATCTATATACTGATAGTACACAGGCGTATATCTATATACTGATAGCACACAGGCATATATCTATATACTGATAGCACACAGGCATATATCTATATACTGATAGTACACAGGCATATATCTATACACTGATAGCACACAGGCATATATCTATACACTGATAGTACACAGCCATATATCTATATACTGATAGTACACAGGCATATATCTATATACTGATAGTACACAGGCATATATCTATACACTGATAGCACACAGGCATATATCTATATACTGATAGTACACTGGCATATATCTATATACTGATAGTACACAGGCATATATCTATATACTGATAGTACACAGGCATATATCTATACACTGATAATACACAGGCATATATCTATATACTGATAGTACACAGGCATATATCTATATACTGATAGTACACAGGTATATATCTATATACTGATAGCACACAGGCATATATCTATACACTGATAGAACACAGGCATATATTAGTACACAGCCATATATCTATATACTGATAGCACACAGGCATATATCTATATACTGATAGTACACAGGCATATATCTATATACTGATAGTACACAGGCATATATCTATATACTAATAGTACACAGGCATATATCTATATACTGATAGTACACAGGCGTATATCTATATACTGATAGTACACAGGCATATATCTATATACTGATAGTACACAGGCATATATCTATATACTGATAGTACACAGGTATATATCTATATACTGATAGCACACAGGCATATATCTATATACTGATAGCACACAGGCATATATCTATACACTGATAGAACACAGGCATATATTAGTACACAGCCATATATCTATATACTGATAGCACACAGGCATATATCTATATACTGATAGTACACAGGCATATATCTATATACTGATAGTACACAGGCATATATCTATATACTAATAGTACACAGGCATATATCTATATACTGATAGTACACAGGCATATATCTATATACTGACAGTACACAGGCATATATCTATACACTGATAGCACACAGGCATATATCTATACACTGATAGTACACAGGCCTATATCTATATACTGATAGTACACAGGCGTATATCTATATACTGATAGCACACAGGCATATATCTATATACTGATAGCACACAGGCATATATCTATATACTGATAGCACACAGGCATATATCTATATACTGATAGTACACAGGCATATATCTATATACTGATAGCACACAGGCATATATCTATATACTGATAGTACACAGGCGTATATCTATATACTGATAGCACACAGGCATATATCTATATACTGATAGTACACAGGCATATATCTATACACTGATAGCACACAGGCATATATCTATATACTGATAGTACACAGGCATATATCTATACACTGATAGTACACAGGCCTATATCTATATACTGATAGAACACAGGCATATATTAGTACACAGCCATATATCTATATACTGATAGCACACAGGCATATATCTATATACTGATAGTACACAGGCATATATCTATATACTGATAGTACACAGGCATATATCTATATACTGATAGTACACAGGCATATATCTATATACTGATAGTACACAGGCATATATCTATATACTAATAGTACACAGGCGTATATCTATATACTGATAGTACACAGGCATATATCTATATACTGATAGTACACAGGCATATATCTATATACTGATAGTACACTGGCATATATCTATATACTGATAGTACACAGGCATATATCTATATACTGATAGTACACAGGCATATATCTATACACTGATAATACACAGGCATATATCTATATACTGATAGTACACAGGCATATATCTATATACTGATAGTACACAGGCATATATCTATATACTGATAGTACACAGGTATATATCTATATACTGATAGCACACAGGCATATATCTATACACTGATAGAACACAGGCATATATTAGTACACAGCCATATATCTATATACTGATAGCACACAGGCATATATCTATATACTGATAGTACACAGGCATATATCTATATACTGATAGTACACAGGCATATATCTATATACTAATAGTACACAGGCATATATCTATATACTGATAGTACACAGGCGTATATCTATATACTGATAGTACACAGGCATATATCTATATACTGATAGTACACAGGCATATATCTATATACTGATAGTACACAGGCATATATCTATATACTGATAGCACACAGGCATATATCTATACACTGATAGTGCACAGGCATATATCTATATACTGATAGTACACAGGCATATATCTATATACTGATAGTACACAGGCATATATCTATATACTGATAGTACACAGGCATATATCTATATACTGATAGCACACAGGCATATATCTATATACTGATAGCACACAGGCATATATCTATACACTGATAGAACACAGGCATATATTAGTACACAGCCATATATCTATATACTGATAGCACACAGGCATATATCTATATACTGATAGTACACAGGCATATATCTATATACTGATAGTACACAGGCATATATCTATATACTAATAGTACACAGGCATATATCTATATACTGATAGTACACAGGCATATATCTATATACTGACAGCACACAGGCATATATCTATACACTGATAGCACACAGGCATATATCTATACACTGATAGCACACAGGCCTATATCTATATACTGATAGCACACAGGCATATATCTATATACTGATAGCACACAGGCATATATCTATATACTGATAGTACACAGGCATATATCTATACACTGATAATACACAGGCATATATCTATATACTGATAGTACACAGGCATATATCTATATACTGATAGTACACAGGCATATATCTATACACTGATAATACACAGGCATATATCTATATACTGATAGTACACAGGCATATATCTATATACTGATAGTACACAGGCATATATCTATACACTGATAGCACACAGGCATATATCTATACACTGATAGTACACAGGCCTATATCTATATACTGATAGCACACAGGCATATATCTATATACTGATAGTACACAGGCATATATCTATATACTGATAGTACACAGGCATATATCTATACACTGATAGCACACAGGCATATATCTATATACTGATAGTACACTGGCATATATCTATATACTGATAGTACACAGGCATATATCTATATACTGATAGTACACAGGCATATATCTATACACTGATAATACACAGGCATATATCTATATACTGATAGTACACAGGCATATATCTATATACTGATAGTACACAGGCATATATCTATACACTGATAATACACAGGCATATATCTATATACTGATAGTACACAGGCATATATTCTATATACTGATAGTACACAGGCATATATCTATTATACTGATAGTACACAGGTATATATCTATATACTGATAGCACACAGGCATATATCTATATACTGATAGCACACAGGCATATATCTATATACTGATAGTACACAGGCATATATCTATACACTGATAGTACACAGGCATATATCTATATACTAATAGTACACAGGCATATATCTATATACTGATAGTACACAGGCATATATCTATATCTGATAGTACACAGGCATATATCTATATACTGATAGCACACAGGCATATATCTATATACTGATAGTACACAGGCATATATCTATATACTGATAGTACACAGGCATATATCTATATACTGATAGTACACAGGCATATATCTATATACTGATAGTACACAGGCATATATCTATATACTGATAGTACACCGGCGTATATCTATATACTGATAGTACACAGGCGTATATCTATATACTGATAGTACACAGGCGTATATCTATATACTGATAGTACACAGGCGTATATCTATATACAGATAGTACACAGGCGTATATCTATACACTGATAGTACAGAGGCATATATCTATATACTGATAGTACACAGGCATATATCTATATACTGATAGTACACAGGCATATATCTATATACTGATAGTACACAGGCATATATCTATACACTGATAGTACACAGGCATATATCTATATACTGATAGCACACAGGCATATATCTATATACTTATAGCACACAGGCATATATCTATACACTGATAGTACACAGGCCTATATCTATATACTGATAGCACACAGGCATATATCTATATACTGATAGTACACTGGCATATATCTATACACTGATAATACACAGGCATATATCTATATACTGATAGTACACAGGCATATATCTATATACTGATAGTACACAGGCATATATCTATACACTGATAATACACAGGCATATATCTATATACTGATAGTACACAGGCATATATCTATATACTGATAGTACACAGGCATATATCTATATACTGATAGTACACAGGTATATATCTATATACTGATAGCACACAGGCATATATCTATACACTGATAGAACACAGGCATATATTAGTACACAGCCATATATCTATATACTGATAGCACACAGGCATATATCTATATACTGATAGTACACAGGCATATATCTATATACTGATAGTACACAGGCGTATATCTATATACTGATAGTACACAGGCATATATCTATACACTGATAGTACACAGGCATATATCTATATACTGATAGTACACAGGCATATATCTATATACTGATAGTACACAGGCATATATCTATATACTAATAGTACACAGGCGTATATCTATATACTGATAGTACACAGGCATATATCTATATACTGATAGTACACAGGCATATATCTATATACTAATAGTACACAGGCATATATCTATATACTGATAGTACACAGGCGTATATCTATATACTGATAGTACACAGGCATATATCTATATACTGATAGTACACAGGCATATATCTATATACTGATAGTACACAGGCATATATCTATATACTGATAGCACACAGGCATATATCTATACACTGATAGTGCACAGGCATATATCTATATACTGATAGTACACAGGCATATATCTATATACTGATAGTACACACAGGCATATATCTATATACTGATAGTACACAGGCATATATCTATATACTGATAGCACACAGGCATATATCTATATACTGATAGCACACAGGCATATATCTATACACTGATAGAACACAGGCATATATTAGTACACAGCCATATATCTATATACTGATAGCACACAGGCATATATCTATATACTGATAGTACACAGGCATATATCTATATACTGATAGTACACAGGCATATATCTATATACTAATAGTACACAGGCATATATCTATATACTGATAGTACACAGGCATATATCTATATACTGACAGCACACAGGCATATATCTATACACTGATAGCACACAGGCATATATCTATACACTGATAGTACACAGGCCTATATCTATATACTGATAGCACACAGGCATATATCTATATACTGATAGCACACAGGCATATATCTATATACTGATAGTACACAGGCATATATCTATACACTGATAATACACAGGCATATATCTATATACTGATAGTACACAGGCATATATCTATATACTGATAGTACACAGGCATATATCTATACACTGATAATACACAGGCATATATCTATATACTGATAGTACACAGGCATATATCTATATACTGATAGTACACAGGCATATATCTATACACTGATAGCACACAGGCATATATCTATACACTGATAGTACACAGGCCTATATCTATATACTGATAGCACACAGGCATATATCTATATACTGATAGTACACAGGCATATATCTATATACTGATAGTACACAGGCATATATCTATACACTGATAGCACACAGGCATATATCTATATACTGATAGTACACTGGCATATATCTATATACTGATAGTACACAGGCATATATCTATATACTGATAGTACACAGGCATATATCTATACACTGATAATACACAGGCATATATCTATATACTGATAGTACACAGGCATATATCTATATACTGATAGTACACAGGCATATATCTATACACTGATAATACACAGGCATATATCTATATACTGATAGTACACAGGCATATATCTATATACTGATAGTACACAGGCATATATCTATATACTGATAGTACACAGGTATATATCTATATACTGATAGCACACAGGCATATATCTATATACTGATAGCACACAGGCATATATCTATATACTGATAGTACACAGGCATATATCTATACACTGATAGTACACAGGCATATATCTATATACTAATAGTACACAGGCATATATCTATATACTGATAGTACACAGGCATATATCTATATACTGATAGTACACAGGCATATATCTATATACTGATAGCACACAGGCATATATCTATATACTGATAGTACACAGGCATATATCTATATACTGATAGTACACAGGCATATATCTATATACTGATAGTACACAGGCATATATCTATATACTGATAGTACACCGGCGTATATCTATATACTGATAGTACACAGGCGTATATCTATATACTGATAGTACACAGGCGTATATCTATATACTGATAGTACACAGGCGTATATCTATATACAGATAGTACACAGGCGTATATCTATACACTGATAGTACAGAGGCATATATCTATATACTGATAGTACACAGGCATATATCTATATACTGATAGTACACAGGCATATATCTATATACTGATAGTACACAGGCATATATCTATACACTGATAGTACACAGGCATATATCTATATACTGATAGCACACAGGCCTATATCTATATACTTATAGCACACAGGCATATATCTATACACTGATAGTACACAGGCCTATATCTATATACTGATAGCACACAGGCATATATCTATATACTGATAGTACACAGGCATATATCTATACACTGATAGTACACAGGCATATATCTATATACTGATAGTACACAGGCATATATCTATACACTGATAATACACAGGCATATATCTATATACTGATAGTACACAGGCATATATCTATATACTGATAGTACACAGGCATATATCTATACACTGATAATACACAGGCATATATCTATATACTGATAGTACACAGGCATATATCTATATACTGATAGTACACAGGCATATATCTATATACTGATAGTACACAGGTATATATCTATATACTGATAGCACACAGGCATATATCTATACACTGATAGAACACAGGCATATATTAGTACACAGCCATATATCTATATACTGATAGCACACAGGCATATATCTATATACTGATAGTACACAGGCATATATCTATATACTGATAGTACACAGGCGTATATCTATATACTGATAGTACACAGGCATATATCTATACACTGATAGTACACAGGCATATATCTATATACTGATAGTACACAGGCATATATCTATATACTGATAGTACACAGGCATATATCTATATACTAATAGTACACAGGCGTATATCTATATACTGATAGTACACAGGCATATATCTATATACTGATAGTACACAGGCATATATCTATATACTGATAGTACACTGGCATATATCTATATACTGATAGTACACAGGCATATATCTATATACTGATAGTACACAGGCATATATCTATACACTGATAATACACAGGCATATATCTATATACTGATAGTACACAGGCATATATCTATATACTGATAGTACACAGGCATATATCTATACACTGATAATACACAGGCATATATCTATATACTGATAGTACACAGGCATATATCTATATACTGATAGTACACAGGCATATATCTATACACTGATAATACACAGGCATATATCTATATACTGATAGTACACAGGCATATATCTATATACTGATAGTACACAGGCATATATCTATACACTGATAGCACACAGGCATATATCTATACACTGATAGTACACAGCCATATATCTATATACTGATAGTACACAGGCATATATCTATATACTGATAGTACACAGGCATATATCTATATACTGATAGTACACAGGCATATATCTATACACTGATAGCACACAGGCATATATCTATACACTGATAGTACACAGCCATATATCTATATACTGATAGTACACAGGCATATATCTATACACTGATAGTACACAGCCATATATCTATATACTGATAGTACACAGGCATATATCTATATACTGATAGTACACAGGCCTATATCTATATACTGATAGCACACAGGCATATATCTATATACTGATAGCACACAGGCATATATCTATATAATGATAGTACACAGGCATATATCTATATACTGATAGTACACAGGCATATATCTATACACTGATAGCACACAGGCATATATCTATACACTGATAGTACACAGGCCTATATCTATATACTGATAGCACACAGGCATATATCTATATACTGATAGCACACAGGCATATATCTATATACTGATAGTACACAGGCATATATCTATACACTGATAATACACAGGCATATATCTATATACTGATAGTACACAGGCATATATCTATACACTGATAGTACACAGGCATATATCTATACACTGATAATACACAGGCATATATCTATATACTGATAGTACACAGGCATATATCTATATACTGATAGCACACAGGCATATATCTATATACTGATAGCACACAGGCATATATCTATATACTGATAGTACACAGCCATATATCTATATACTGATAGTACACAGGCATATATCTATATACTGATAGCACACAGGCATACATCTATATACTGATAGTACACAGGCATATATCTATATACTGATAGCACACAGGCATATATCTATATACTGATAGTACACAGACATATATCTATATACTGATAGTACACAGGCATATATCTATATACTGATAGTACACAGGCATATATCTATATACTGATAGTACACAGGCATATATCTATATACTGATAGTACACAGGCATATATCTATATACTGATAGTGCACAGGCATATATCTATATACTGATAGTGCACAGGCATATATCTATATACTGATAGTACACAGGCATATATCTATATACTGACAGTACACAGGCATATATCTATACACTGATAGCACACAGGCATATATCTATACACTGATAGTACACAGGCCTATATCTATATACTGATAGCACACAGGCATATATCTATATACTGATAGCACACAGGCATATATCTATATACTGATAGTGCACAGGCATATATCTATACACTGATAATACACAGGCATATATCTATATACTGATAGTACACAGGCATATATCTATATACTGATAGTACACAGGCATATATCTATATACTGATAGTACACAGGCGTATATCTATATACTGATAGCACACAGGCATATATCTATATACTGATAGCACACAGGCATATATCTATATACTGATAGTACACAGGCATATATCTATACACTGATAGCACACAGGCATATATCTATACACTGATAGTACACAGCCATATATCTATATACTGATAGTACACAGGCATATATCTATATACTGATAGCACACAGGCATATATCTATACACTGATAGCACACAGGCATATATCTATATACTGATAGTACACTGGCATATATCTATATACTGATAGTACACAGGCATATATCTATATACTGATAGTACACAGGCATATATCTATACACTGATAATACACAGGCATATATCTATATACTGATAGTACACAGGCATATATCTATATACTGATAGTACACAGGTATATATCTATATACTGATAGCACACAGGCATATATCTATACACTGATAGAACACAGGCATATATTAGTACACAGCCATATATCTATATACTGATAGCACACAGGCATATATCTATATACTGATAGTACACAGGCATATATCTATATACTGATAGTACACAGGCATATATCTATATACTAATAGTACACAGGCATATATCTATATACTGATAGTACACAGGCGTATATCTATATACTGATAGTACACAGGCATATATCTATAAACTGATAGTACACAGGCATATATCTATATACTGATAGTACACAGGTATATATCTATATACTGATAGCACACAGGCATATATCTATATACTGATAGCACACAGGCATATATCTATACACTGATAGAACACAGGCATATATTAGTACACAGCCATATATCTATATACTGATAGCACACAGGCATATATCTATATACTGATAGTACACAGGCATATATCTATATACTGATAGTACACAGGCATATATCTATATACTAATAGTACACAGGCATATATCTATATACTGATAGTACACAGGCATATATCTATATACTGACAGTACACAGGCATATATCTATACACTGATAGCACACAGGCATATATCTATACACTGATAGTACACAGGCCTATATCTATATACTGATAGTACACAGGCGTATATCTATATACTGATAGCACACAGGCATATATCTATATACTGATAGCACACAGGCATATATCTATATACTGATAGTACACAGGCATATATCTATACACTGATAGCACACAGGCATATATCTATACACTGATAGTACACAGCCATATATCTATATACTGATAGTACACAGGCATATATCTATATACTGATAGTACACAGGCATATATCTATACACTGATAATACACAGGCATATATCTATATACTGATAGTACACAGGCATATATCTATATACTGATAGTACACAGGCATATATCTATATACTGATAGTACACAGCCATATATCTATATACTGATAGTACACAGGCATATATCTATATACTGATAGTACACAGGCATATATCTATATACTGATAGTACACAGGCATATATCTATACACTGATAGTACACAGCCATATATCTATATACTGATAGTACACAGGCATATATCTATATACTGATAGTACACAGGCCTATATCTATATACTGATAGCACACAGGCATATATCTATATACTGATAGTACACAGGCATATATCTATATACTGATAGTACACAGGCATATATCTATACACTGATAGCACACAGGCATATATCTATATACTGATAGTACACTGGCATATATCTATATACTGATAGTACACAGGCATATATCTATATACTGATAGTACACAGGCATATATCTATACACTGATAATACACAGGCATATATCTATATACTGATAGTACACAGGCATATATCTATATACTGATAGTACACAGGCATATATCTATATACTGATAGTACACAGGTATATATCTATATACTGATAGCACACAGGCATATATCTATACACTGATAGAACACAGGCATATATCTATATACTGATAGTACACAGGCATATATCTATATACTGATAGTACACAGGTATATATCTATATACTGATAGCACACAGGCATATATCTATATACTGATAGCACACAGGCATATATCTATACACTGATAGCACACAGGCATATATCTATATACTGATAGTACACTGGCATATATCTATATACTGATAGTACACAGGCATATATCTATATACTGATAGTACACAGGCATATATCTATACACTGATAATACACAGGCATATATCTATATACTGATAGTACACAGGCATATATCTATATACTGATAGTACACAGGCATATATCTATATACTGATAGTACACAGGTATATATCTATATACTGATAGCACACAGGCATATATCTATACACTGATAGAACACAGGCATATATCTATATACTGATAGTACACAGGCATATATCTATATACTGATAGTACACAGGTATATATCTATATACTGATAGCACACAGGCATATATCTATATACTGATAGCACACAGGCATATATCTATACACTGATAGAACACAGGCATATATTAGTACACAGCCATATATCTATATACTGATAGCACACAGGCATATATCTATATACTGATAGTACACAGGCATATATCTATATACTGATAGTACACAGGCATATATCTATATACTAATAGTACACAGGCATATATCTATATACTGATAGTACACAGGCATATATCTATATACTGACAGTACACAGGCATATATCTATACACTGATAGTACACAGGCATATATCTATATACTGATAGTACACAGGCATATATCTATATACTGATAGTACACAGGCATATATCTATATACTAATAGTACACAGGCATATATCTATATACTGATAGTACACAGGCATATATCTATATACTGACAGTACACAGGCATATATCTATACACTGATAGCACACAGGCATATATCTATATACTGATAGCACACAGGCATATATCTATACACTGATAGAACACAGGCATATATTAGTACACAGCCATATATCTATATACTGATAGCACACAGGCATATATCTATATACTGATAGTACACAGGCATATATCTATATACTGATAGTACACAGGCATATATCTATATACTAATAGTACACAGGCATATATCTATATACTGATAGTACACAGGCATATATCTATATACTGACAGTACACAGGCATATATCTATACACTGATAGTACACAGGCATATATCTATATACTGATAGTACACAGGCATATATCTATATACTGATAGTACACAGGCATATATCTATATACTGATAGTACACAGGCATATATCTATATACTGATAGTACACAGGCATATATCTATATACTGATAGTACACAGGCATATATCTATATACTGATAGCACACAGGCATATATCTATATACTGATAGTACACAGGCATATATCTATACACTGATAGTACACAGGCATATATCTATATACTGATAGCACACAGGCATATATCTATATACTGATAGCACACAGGCATATATCTATATACTGATAGCACACAGGCATATATCTATATACTGATAGCACACAGGCATATATCTATATACTGATAGTACACAGGCATATATCTATACACTGATAGCACACAGGCATATATCTATACACTGATAGAACACAGGCATATATCTATATACTGATAGTACACAGGCATATATCTATACACTGATAGTACACAGGCATATATCTATACACTGATAGTACACAGGCATATATCTATATACTGATAGTACACAGGCATATATCTATATACTGATAGTACACAGGCATATATCTATACACTGATAATACACAGGCATATATCTATATACTGATAGTACACAGGCATATATCTATACACTGATAGTACACAGGCCTATATCTATATACTGATAGCACACAGGCATATATCTATATACTGATAGTACACAGGCATATATCTATATACTGATAGTACACAGGCATATATCTATACACTGATAGCACACAGGCATATATCTATATACTGATAGTACACTGGCATATATCTATATACTGATAGTACACAGGCATATATCTATATACTGATAGTACACAGGCATATATCTATACACTGATAATACACAGGCATATATCTATATACTGATAGTACACAGGCATATATCTATATACTGATAGTACACAGGCATATATCTATACACTGATAATACACAGGCATATATCTATATACTGATAGTACACAGGCATATATCTATATACTGATAGTACACAGGCATATATCTATATACTGATAGTACACAGGTATATATCTATATACTGATAGCACACAGGCATATATCTATATACTGATAGCACACAGGCATATATCTATATACTGATAGTACACAGGCATATATCTATACACTGATAGTACACAGGCATATATCTATATACTAATAGTACACAGGCATATATCTATATACTGATAGTACACAGGCATATATCTATATACTGATAGTACACAGGCATATATCTATATACTGATAGCACACAGGCATATATCTATATACTGATAGTACACAGGCATATATCTATATACTGATAGTACACAGGCATATATCTATATACTGATAGTACACAGGCATATATCTATATACTGATAGTACACAGGCATATATCTATATACTGATAGTACACCGGCGTATATCTATATACTGATAGTACACAGGCGTATATCTATATACTGATAGTACACAGGCGTATATCTATATACTGATAGTACACAGGCGTATATCTATATACAGATAGTACACAGGCGTATATCTATACACTGATAGTACAGAGGCATATATCTATATACTGATAGTACACAGGCATATATCTATATACTGATAGTACACAGGCATATATCTATATACTGATAGTACACAGGCATATATCTATACACTGATAGTACACAGGCATATATCTATATACTGATAGCACACAGGCATATATCTATATACTTATAGCACACAGGCATATATCTATACACTGATAGTACACAGGCCTATATCTATATACTGATAGCACACAGGCATATATCTATATACTGATAGTACACTGGCATATATCTATACACTGATAATACACAGGCATATATCTATATACTGATAGTACACAGGCATATATCTATATACTGATAGTACACAGGCATATATCTATACACTGATAATACACAGGCATATATCTATATACTGATAGTACACAGGCATATATCTATATACTGATAGTACACAGGCATATATCTATATACTGATAGTACACAGGTATATATCTATATACTGATAGCACACAGGCATATATCTATACACTGATAGAACACAGGCATATATTAGTACACAGCCATATATCTATATACTGATAGCACACAGGCATATATCTATATACTGATAGTACACAGCATATATCTATATACTGATAGTACACAGGCGTATATCTATATACTGATAGTACACAGGCATATATCTATACACTGATAGTACACAGGCATATATCTATATACTGATAGTACACAGGCATATATCTATATACTGATAGTACACAGGCATATATCTATATACTAATAGTACACAGGCGTATATCTATATACTGATAGTACACAGGCATATATCTATATACTGATAGTACACAGGCATATATCTATATACTAATAGTACACAGGCATATATCTATATACTGATAGTACACAGGCGTATATCTATATACTGATAGTACACAGGCATATATCTATATACTGATAGTACACAGGCATATATCTATATACTGATAGTACACAGGCATATATCTATATACTGATAGCACACAGGCATATATCTATACACTGATAGTGCACAGGCATATATCTATATACTGATAGTACACAGGCATATATCTATATACTGATAGTACACAGGCATATATCTATATACTGATAGTACACAGGCATATATCTATATACTGATAGCACACAGGCATATATCTATATACTGATAGCACACAGGCATATATCTATACACTGATAGAACACAGGCATATATTAGTACACAGCCATATATCTATATACTGATAGCACACAGGCATATATCTATATACTGATAGTACACAGGCATATATCTATATACTGATAGTACACAGGCATATATCTATATACTAATAGTACACAGGCATATATCTATATACTGATAGTACACAGGCATATATCTATATACTGACAGCACACAGGCATATATCTATACACTGATAGCACACAGGCATATATCTATACACTGATAGTACACAGGCCTATATCTATATACTGATAGCACACAGGCATATATCTATATACTGATAGCACACAGGCATATATCTATATACTGATAGTACACAGGCATATATCTATACACTGATAATACACAGGCATATATCTATATACTGATAGTACACAGGCATATATCTATATACTGATAGTACACAGGCATATATCTATACACTGATAATACACAGGCATATATCTATATACTGATAGTACACAGGCATATATCTATATACTGATAGTACACAGGCATATATCTATACACTGATAGCACACAGGCATATATCTATACACTGATAGTACACAGGCCTATATCTATATACTGATAGCACACAGGCATATATCTATATACTGATAGTACACAGGCATATATCTATATACTGATAGTACACAGGCATATATCTATACACTGATAGCACACAGGCATATATCTATATACTGATAGTACACTGGCATATATCTATATACTGATAGTACACAGGCATATATCTATATACTGATAGTACACAGGCATATATCTATACACTGATAATACACAGGCATATATCTATATACTGATAGTACACAGGCATATATCTATATACTGATAGTACACAGGCATATATCTATACACTGATAATACACAGGCATATATCTATATACTGATAGTACACAGGCATATATCTATATACTGATAGTACACAGGCATATATCTATATACTGATAGTACACAGGTATATATCTATATACTGATAGCACACAGGCATATATCTATATACTGATAGCACACAGGCATATATCTATATACTGATAGTACACAGGCATATATCTATACACTGATAGTACACAGGCATATATCTATATACTAATAGTACACAGGCATATATCTATATACTGATAGTACACAGGCATATATCTATATACTGATAGTACACAGGCATATATCTATATACTGATAGCACACAGGCATATATCTATATACTGATAGTACACAGGCATATATCTATATACTGATAGTACACAGGCATATATCTATATACTGATAGTACACAGGCATATATCTATATACTGATAGTACACCGGCGTATATCTATATACTGATAGTACACAGGCGTATATCTATATACTGATAGTACACAGGCGTATATCTATATACTGATAGTACACAGGCGTATATCTATATACAGATAGTACACAGGCGTATATCTATACACTGATAGTACAGAGGCATATATCTATATACTGATAGTACACAGGCATATATCTATATACTGATAGTACACAGGCATATATCTATATACTGATAGTACACAGGCATATATCTATACACTGATAGTACACAGGCATATATCTATATACTGATAGCACACAGGCCTATATCTATATACTTATAGCACACAGGCATATATCTATACACTGATAGTACACAGGCCATATCTATATACTGATAGCACACAGGCATATATCTATATACTGATAGTACACAGGCATATATCTATACACTGATAGTACACAGGCATATATCTATATACTGATAGTACACAGGCATATATCTATACACTGATAATACACAGGCATATATCTATATACTGATAGTACACAGGCATATATCTATATACTGATAGTACACAGGCATATATCTATACACTGATAATACACAGGCATATATCTATATACTGATAGTACACAGGCATATATCTATATACTGATAGTACACAGGCATATATCTATATACTGATAGTACACAGGTATATATCTATATACTGATAGCACACAGGCATATATCTATACACTGATAGAACACAGGCATATATTAGTACACAGCCATATATCTATATACTGATAGCACACAGGCATATATCTATATACTGATAGTACACAGGCATATATCTATATACTGAT
>NW_027462223.1:0-38723 GCF_050947455.1 Rhinoderma darwinii
TCAGTATATTTGCTATATGTGATGTGTATACAGCTGGTATCAGTATATTTGCTATATGTGATGGGTATACAGCTGGTATTAGTATATTTTCTATATGTGATGTGTATACAGCTGGTATCAGTATATTTTCTATATGTGATGGGTATACAGCTGGTATCTGTATATTTTATATATGTGATGTGTATACATCTGGTATCAGTATATTTTCTATATGTGATGGGTATACAGCTGTTATCAGTATATTTTCTATATGTGATGGGAATACAGCTGGTATCAGTATATTTTCTATATGTGATGGGTATACAGCTGGTATCTGTATATTTTCTATATGTGATGGGTATACAGCTGGTATCTGTATATTTTCTATGTGTGATGGGTATACAGCTGGTATCAGTATATTTTCTATATGTGATGGGTATACAGCTGGTATCAGTATATTTTCTATATGTGATGGGTATACAGCTGGTATCAGTATATTTTCTATATGTGATGGGTATAAAGCTGGTATCAGTATATTTTCTATATGTGATGGGTATACAGCTGGTATCAGTATATTTTCTATATGTGATGGGTATACAGTTGGTATCTGTATATTTGCTATATGTGATGGGTATACAGCTGGTATCAGTATATTTTCTATATATGTGATGGGTTTACAGCTGGTAGAAGTATATTTTCTATATGTGATGGGTATACAGCTGGTATCATTATATTTTCTATATGCGATGGGAATACAGCTGGTATCAGTATATTTTCTATATGCGATGGGTTTACAGCTGGTATCAGTATATTTTCTATATGCGATAGGTATACAGCTGGTATCAGTATATTTTCTATATGTGATGGCTATATAGCTGGTATCAGTATATTTTCTATATGTGATGGGTATACAGCTGGTATCAGTATATTTTCTATATGTGATGGGTATACAGCTGGTATCAGTATATTTTCTATATGTGATGGGTATACAGCTGGTATCTGTATATTTGCTATATGTGATGGGTATACAGCTTGTATAAGAATATTTGCTATATGTGATGGGTATATAGCTGGTATCAGTATATTTTCTATATGTGATGGGTATACAGCTTGTATAAGAATATTTTCTATATGTGATGGGTATACAGCTTGTATCAGTATATTTGCTATATGTGATGGGTATACAGCTGGTATCAATATATTCTCTATATGAGATAGGTATACAGCTGGTATCAGTATATTTTCTATATGTGATGGGTATACAGTTGGTATCTGTATATTTTCTATATGTGATGTGTATACAGCTGGTATCAGTATATTTGCTATATGTGATGGGTATACAGCTGGTATCAGTATATTTTCTATATGTGATGGTATACAGTTGGTATCTGTATATTTGCTATATGTGATAGGAATACAGCTGGTATCAGTATATTTTCTATATGTGATGGGTATACAGCTGGTATCAATATATTTTCTATATGTGATGGGTATACAGCTGGTCTCAGTATATTTTCTATATGTGATGGGTATACAGCTGGTATCAGTATATTTTCTATATGTGATGAGTATACCGCTGGTATCAGTATATTTTCTATATGTGATGGGTTTACAGCTGGTATTAGTATATTTCCTATATGTGATGGGTATACAGCTGGTATCAGTATATTTGCTATATGTGATGGGTATACAGCTGGTATCTGTATATTTTCTATATGTGATGGGTATGCAGCTGGTATCTGTATATTTTCTATATGTGATGGGTATGCAGCTGGTATCAGTATATTTGCTATATGTGATGGGTATACAGCTGGTATCTGTATATTTGCTATATGTGATGGGTATACAGCTGGTATCAGTATATTTTCTATATGTGATGGGTTTACAACTGGTATCAGTATATTTTCTATATTTGATGGGTATACAGCTGGTATCAGTATATTTTCTATATGTGATGGGTATACAGCTGGTATCAGTATATTTTCTATATGTGATGGGTATACAGCTGGTATCAATATATTTTCTATATGTGATGGGTATACCGCTGGTATCAGTATATTTTCTATATGTGATGGGTATACAGCTGGTATCAGTATATTTTCTATATGTGATGGTTATACAGCTGGTATCTGTATATTTGCTATATGTGATGGTTATACTGCTGGTATCAGTATATTTTCTATATGTAATGGGTTTACAGCTGGTATCAGTATATTTTCTATATGTGATGGGTATACAGCTTGTATCAGTATATTTTCTATATGTGATGGTTATACAGCTGGTATCAGTATATTTGCTATATATGATGGGTATACAGCTGGTATCAATATATTCTCTATATGAGATAGGTATACAGCTGGTATCAGTATATTTTCTATATGTGATGGGTATACAGCTGGTATCAGTATATTTTCTACATGTGATGTGTATACAGCTGGTATCAGTATATTTGCTATATGTGATGTGTATACAGCTGGTATCAGTATATTTGCTATATGTGATGGGTATACAGCTGGTATCAGTATATTTTCTATATGTGATGGGTATACAGCTGGTATCAGTATATTTTCTACATGTGATGTGTATACAGCTGGTATCAGTATATTTGCTATATGTGATGTGTATACAGCTGGTATCAGTATATTTGCTATATGTGATGGGTATACAGCTGGTATTAGTATATTTTCTATATGTGATGTGTATACAGCTGGTATCAGTATATTTTCTATATGTGATGGGTATACAGCTGGTATCTGTATATTTTATATATGTGATGTGTATACATCTGGTATCAGTATATTTTCTATATGTGATGGGTATACAGCTGTTATCAGTATATTTTCTATATGTGATGGGAATACAGCTGGTATCAGTATATTTTCTATATGTGATGGGTATACAGCTGGTATCTGTATATTTTCTATATGTGATGGGTATACAGCTGGTATCTGTATATTTTCTATGTGTGATGGGTATACAGCTGGTATCAGTATATTTTCTATATGTGATGGGTATACAGCTGGTATCAGTATATTTTCTATATGTGATGGGTATACAGCTGGTATCAGTATATTTTCTATATGTGATGGGTATAAAGCTGGTATCAGTATATTTTCTATATGTGATGGGTATACAGCTGGTATCAGTATATTTTCTATATGTGATGGGTATACAGTTGGTATCTGTATATTTGCTATATGTGATGGGTATACAGCTGGTATCAGTATATTTTCTATATATGTGATGGGTTTACAGCTGGTAGAAGTATATTTTCTATATGTGATGGGTATACAGCTGGTATCATTATATTTTCTATATGCGATGGGAATACAGCTGGTATCAGTATATTTTCTATATGCGATGGGTTTACAGCTGGTATCAGTATATTTTCTATATGCGATAGGTATACAGCTGGTATCAGTATATTTTCTATATGTGATGGCTATATAGCTGGTATCAGTATATTTTCTATATGTGATGGGTATACAGCTGGTATCAGTATATTTTCTATATGTGATGGGTATACAGCTGGTATCAGTATATTTTCTATATGTGATGGGTATACAGCTGGTATCTGTATATTTGCTATATGTGATGGGTATACAGCTTGTATAAGAATATTTGCTATATGTGATGGGTATATAGCTGGTATCAGTATATTTTCTATATGTGATGGGTATACAGCTTGTATAAGAATATTTTCTATATGTGATGGGTATACAGCTTGTATCAGTATATTTGCTATATGTGATGGGTATACAGCTGGTATCAATATATTCTCTATATGAGATAGGTATACAGCTGGTATCAGTATATTTTCTATATGTGATGGGTATACAGTTGGTATCTGTATATTTTCTATATGTGATGTGTATACAGCTGGTATCAGTATATTTGCTATATGTGATGGGTATACAGCTGGTATCAGTATATTTTCTATATGTGATGGGTATACAGTTGGTATCTGTATATTTGCTATATGTGATAGGAATACAGCTGGTATCAGTATATTTTCTATATGTGATGGGTATACAGCTGGTATCAATATATTTTCTATATGTGATGGGTATACAGCTGGTCTCAGTATATTTTCTATATGTGATGGGTATACAGCTGGTATCAGTATATTTTCTATATGTGATGAGTATACCGCTGGTATCAGTATATTTTCTATATGTGATGGGTTTACAGCTGGTATTAGTATATTTCCTATATGTGATGGGTATACAGCTGGTATCAGTATATTTGCTATATGTGATGGGTATACAGCTGGTATCTGTATATTTTCTATATGTGATGGGTATGCAGCTGGTATCTGTATATTTTCTATATGTGATGGGTATGCAGCTGGTATCAGTATATTTGCTATATGTGATGGGTATACAGCTGGTATCTGTATATTTGCTATATGTGATGGGTATACAGCTGGTATCAGTATATTTTCTATATGTGATGGGTTTACAACTGGTATCAGTATATTTTCTATATTTGATGGGTATACAGCTGGTATCAGTATATTTTCTATATGTGATGGGTATACAGCTGGTATCAGTATATTTTCTATATGTGATGGGTATACAGCTGGTATCAATATATTTTCTATATGTGATGGGTATACCGCTGGTATCAGTATATTTTCTATATGTGATGGGTATACAGCTGGTATCAGTATATTTTCTATATGTGATGGTTATACAGCTGGTATCTGTATATTTGCTATATGTGATGGTTATACTGCTGGTATCAGTATATTTTCTATATGTAATGGGTTTACAGCTGGTATCAGTATATTTTCTATATGTGATGGGTATACAGCTTGTATCAGTATATTTTCTATATGTGATGGTTATACAGCTGGTATCAGTATATTTGCTATATATGATGGGTATACAGCTGGTATCAATATATTCTCTATATGAGATAGGTATACAGCTGGTATCAGTATATTTTCTATATGTGATGGGTATACAGCTGGTATCAGTATATTTTCTACATGTGATGTGTATACAGCTGGTATCAGTATATTTGCTATATGTGATGTGTATACAGCTGGTATCAGTATATTTGCTATATGTGATGGGTATACAGCTGGTATCAGTATATTTTCTATATGTGATGGGTATACAGCTGGTATCAGTATATTTTCTACATGTGATGTGTATACAGCTGGTATCAGTATATTTGCTATATGTGATGTGTATACAGCTGGTATCAGTATATTTGCTATATGTGATGGGTATACAGCTGGTATTAGTATATTTTCTATATGTGATGTGTATACAGCTGGTATCAGTATATTTTCTATATGTGATGGGTATACAGCTGGTATCTGTATATTTTATATATGTGATGTGTATACATCTGGTATCAGTATATTTTCTATATGTGATGGGTATACAGCTGTTATCAGTATATTTTCTATATGTGATGGGAATACAGCTGGTATCAGTATATTTTCTATATGTGATGGGTATACAGCTGGTATCTGTATATTTTCTATATGTGATGGGTATACAGCTGGTATCTGTATATTTTCTATGTGTGATGGGTATACAGCTGGTATCTGTATATTTTCTATATGTGATGGGTATACAGCTGGTATCAGTATATTTTCTATATGTGATGGGTATACAGCTGGTATCAGTATATTTTCTATATGTGATGGGTATAAAGCTGGTATCAGTATATTTTCTATATGTGATGGGTATACAGCTGGTATCAGTATATTTTCTATATGTGATGGGTATACAGCTGGTATCAATATATTTTCTATATGTGATGGGTATACCGCTGGTATCAGTATATTTTCTATATGTGATGGGTATACAGCTGGTATCAGTATATTTTCTATATGTGATGGTTATACAGCTGGTATCTGTATATTTGCTATATGTGATGGTTATACTGCTGGTATCAGTATATTTTCTATATGTAATGGGTTTACAGCTGGTATCAGTATATTTTCTATATGCGATAGGTATACAGCTGGTATCAGTATATTTTCTATATGTGATGGCTATATAGCTGGTATCAGTATATTTTCTATATGTGATGGGTATACAGCTGGTATCAGTATATTTTCTATATGTGATGTGTATACAGCTGGTATCAGTATATTTGCTATATGTGATGGGTATACAGCTGGTATCAGTATATTTTCTATATGTGATGTGTATACAGCTGGTATCAGTATATTTGCTATATGTGATGGGTATACAGCTGGTATCAGTATATTTTCTATATGTGATGGGTATACAGCTGGTATCAGTATATTTTCTATATGTGATGTGTATACAGCTGGTATCGGTATATTTTCTATATGTGATGGGAATACAGCTGGTATCAGTATATTCTCTATATGTGATGGGTATACAGCTGGTATCAGTATATTTTCTATATGTGATGGGTATACAGCTGGTATCAGTATATTTTCTATATGTGATGGGTATACAGCTGGTATCAGTATATTTTCTATATGTGATGGGTATACAGCTGGTATCAGTATATTTTCTATATGTGATGTGTATACAGCTGGTATCAGTATATTTGCTATATGTGATGGGTATACAGCTCTTATCAGTATATTTTCTATATGTGATGGGTATACAGCTGGTATCAGTATATTTTCTATATGTGATGTGTATACAGCTGGTATCAGTATATTTTCTATATGTGATGGGTATACAGCTGGTATCTGTATATTTTCTATATGTGATGTGTATACAGCTGGTATCAGTATATTTTCTATATGAAATGGGTATACAGCTGGTATCAGTATATTTTCTATATGTGATGGGAAAACAGCTGGTATCAGTATATTTTCTATATGTGATGGGTTTACAGCTGGTATCAGTATATTTTCTATATGTGATGGGTATACAGCTGGTATCAGTATATTTTCTATATGTGATGGGTATACAGCTGGTATCAATATATTTTCTATATGTGATGGGTATACCGCTGGTATCAGTATATTTTCTATATGTGATGGGTATACAGCTGGTATCAGTATATTTTCTATATGTGATGGTTATACAGCTGGTATCTGTATATTTGCTATATGTGATGGTTATACTGCTGGTATCAGTATATTTTCTATATGTAATGGGTTTACAGCTGGTATCAGTATATTTGCTATATGTGATGGGTATACAGCTGGTATCAATATATTCTCTATATGAGATAGGTATACAGCTGGTATCAGTATATTTTCTATATGTGATGGGTATACAGCTGGTATCAGTATATTTTCTATATGTGATGTGTATACAGCTGGTATCAGTATATTTGCTATATGTGATGTGTATACAGCTGGTATCAGTATATTTGCTATATGTGATGGGTATACAGCTGGTATCAGTATATTTTCTATATGTGATGTGTATACAGCTGGTATCAGTATATTTTCTATATGTGATGGGTATACAGCTGGTATCTGTATATTTTATATATGTGATGGGTATACAGCTGGTATCAGTATATTTTCTATATGTTAATGGTATACAGCTGGTATCTGTATATTTGCTATATGTGATGGTTATACAGCTGGTATCAGTATATTTTCTATATGTGATGGGTTTACAGCTGGTATCAGTATATTTTCTATATGTGATGGGTATACAGCTGGTATCAGTATATTTTCTATATGTGATGGGTATACAGCTGGTATCTGTATATTTTCTATATGTGATGGGTATACAGCTGGTATCAGTATATTTTCTATATGTGATGGGTATACAGCTGGTATCAGTATATTTTCTATATGTGATGGGTATACAGCTGGTATCTGTATATTTGCTATATGTGATGGGTATACAGCTGGTATCAGTATATTTTCTATATGTGATGGGTATACAGCTGGTATCGGTATATTTTCTATATGTGATGGTATACAGCTGGTATCTGTATATTTTCTATATGTGATGTGTATACAGCTGGTATCAGTATATTTTCTATATGTGATGGTATACAGCTGGTATCTGTATATTTTCTATATGTGATGTGTATACAGCTGGTATCAGTATATTTGCTATATGTGATGGGTATACAGCTCTTATCAGTATATTTTCTATATGTGATGGGTTTACAGCTGGTATAAGTATATTTTCTATATGTGATGGGTATACAGCTGGTATCAGTATATTTTCTATATGCGATGGGAATACAGCTGGTATCAGTATATTTTCTATATGCGATGGGTTTACAGCTGGTATCAGTATATTTTCTATATGCGATAGGTATACAGCTGGTATCAGTATATTTTCTATATGTGATGGGTATACAGCTGGTATCAGTATATTTTCTATATGTGATGGGTATACAGCTGGTATCAGTATATTTTCTATATGTGATGGGTATACAGCTGGTATCAGTATATTTTCTATATGTGATGGGTATACAGCTGGTATCAGTATATTTTCTATATGTGATGGGTATACAGCTGGTATCTGTATATTTGCTATATGTGATGGGTATACAGCTTGTATAAGAATATTTGCTATATGTGATGGGTATATAGCTGGTATCAGTATATTTTCTATATGTGATGGGTATACAGCTTGTATAAGAATATTTGCTATATGTGATGGGTATATAGCTGGTATCAGTATATTTGCTATATGTGATGGGTATACAGCTGGTATCTGTATATTTTCTATATGTGATGGGTATACAGCTTGTATCAGTATATTTTCTATATGTGATGTGTATACAGCTGGTATCAGTATATTTGCTATATGTGATGGGTATACAGCTCTTATCAGTATATTTTCTATATGTGATGGGTATACAGCTGGTATCTGTATATTTTCTATATGTGATGGGTATACAGCTTGTATCAGTATATTTTCTATATGTGATGTGTATACAGCTGGTATCAGTATATTTGCTATATGTGATGGGTATACAGCTCTTATCAGTATATTTTCTATATGTGATGGGTATACAGCTGGTATCAGTATATTTTCTATATGTGATGGGTATACAGCTGGTATCAGTATATTTTCTATATGTGATGGGAATACAGCTGGTATCAGTATATTTTCTATATGTGATGGGTTTACAGCTGGTATCAGTATATTTTCTATATTTGATGGGTATACAGCTGGTATCAGTATATTTTCTATATGTGATGGGTATACAGCTGGTATCAGTATATTTGCTATATGTGATGGTTATACTGCTGGTATCAGTATATTTTCTATATGTAATGGGTTTACAGCTGGTATCAGTATATTTTCTATATGTGATGGGTATACAGCTTGTATCAGTATATTTTCTATATGTGATGGTTATACAGCTGGTATCAGTATATTTGCTATATGTGATGCGTATACAGCTGGTATCTGTATATTTTCTATATGTGATGGGTATACAGCTGGTATCAGTATATTTTCTATATGTGATGGGAATACAGCTGGTATCAGTATATTTTCTATATGTGATGGGTTTACAGCTGGTATCAGTATATTTTCTATATTTGATGGGTATACAGCTGGTATCAGTATATTTTCTATATGTGATGGGTATACAGCTGGTATCAGTATATTTGCTATATGTGATGGTTATACTGCTGGTATCAGTATATTTTCTATATGTAATGGGTTTACAGCTGGTATCAGTATATTTTCTATATGTGATGGGTATACAGCTTGTATCAGTATATTTTCTATATGTGATGGTTATACAGCTGGTATCAGTATATTTGCTATATGTGATGGGTATACAGCTGGTATCAATATATTCTCTATATGAGATAGGTATACAGCTGGTATCAGTATATTTTCTATATGTGATGGTATACAGCTGGTATCTGTATATTTTCTATATGTGATGTGTATACAGCTGGTATCAGTATATTTGCTATATGTGATGGGTATACAGCTCTTATCAGTATATTTTCTATATGTGATGGGTATACAGCTGGTATCAGTATATTTTCTATATGTGATGTGTATACAGCTGGTATCAGTATATTTGCTATATGTGATGCGTATACAGCTGGTATCTGTATATTTTCTATATGTGATGGGTATACAGCTGGTATCAGTATATTTTCTATATATGTGATGGGTTTACAGCTGGTATAAGTATATTTTCTATATGTGATGGGTATACAGCTGGTATCAGTATATTTTCTATATGCGATGGGAATACAGCTGGTATCAGTATATTTTCTATATGCGATGTGTTTACAGCTGGTATCAATATATTTTCTATATGCGATAGGTATACAGCTGGTATCAGTATATTTTCTATATGTGATGGGTATACAGCTGGTATCAGTATATTTTCTATATGTGATGGGTATACAGCTGGTATCAGTATATTTTCTATATGTGATGGGTATACAGCTGGTATCTGTATATTTGCTATATGTGATGGGTATACAGCTTGTATAAGAATATTTGCTATATGTGATGGGTATATAGCTGGTATCTGTATATTTTCTATATGTGATGGGTATACAGCTTGTATAAGAATATTTGCTATATGTGATGGGTATATAGCTGGTATCAGTATATTTTCTATATGTAATGGGTTTACAGCTGGTATCAGTATATTTTCTATATGTGATGGGTATAAAGCTGGTATCAGTATATTTTCTATATGTGATGGGTATACAGCTGGTATCAGTATATTTTCTATATGTGATGGGTATACAGTTGGTATCTGTATATTTGCTATATGTGATGGGAATACAGCTGGTATCAGTATATTTTCTATATGTGATGGGTATACAGCTGGTATCAATATATTTTCTATATGTGATGGGTATACAGCTGGTATCAGTATATTTTCTATATGTGATGGGTATACAGCTGGTATCAGTATATTTTCTATATGTGATGGGTATACCGCTGGTATCAGTATATTTTCTATATGTGATGGGTATACCGCTGGTATCAGTATATTTTCTATATGTGATGGGTATACAGCTGGTATCAGTATATTTTCTATATGTGATGGTTATACAGCTGGTATCAGTATATTTGCTATATGTGATGGGTATACAGCTGGTATCTGTATATTTTCTATATGTGATGGGTATACAGATGGTATCAGTATATTTTCTATATGTGATGGGTATACAGCTGGTATCTGTATATTTTCTATATGTGATGGGTATACAGCTGGTATCAGTATATTTTCTATATGTGATGGGTATACAGCTGGTATCTGTATATTTGCTATATGTGAAGGGTATACAGCTGGTATCAGTATATTTTCTATATGTGATGGGTTTACAGCTGGTATCAGTATATTTTCTATATGTGATGGGTATACAGCTGGTATCTGTATATTTGCTATATGTGATGGGAATACAGCTGGTATCAGTATATTTTCTATATGTGATGGGTTTACAGCTGGTATCAATATATTTTCTATATGTGATGGGTATACAGCTGGTATCTGTATATTTGCTATATGTGAAGGGTATACAGCTGGTATCAGTATATTTTCTATATGTGATGGGTATACAGCTGGTATCAGTATATTTTCTATATGTGATGGGTATACCGCTGGTATCAGTATATTTTCTATATGTGATGGGTATACCGCTGGTATCAGTATATTTTCTATATGTGATGGGTATACAGCTGGTATCAGTATATTTTCTATATGTGATGGTTATACAGCTGGTATCAGTATATTTGCTATATGTGATGGGTATACAGCTGGTATCTGTATATTTTCTATATGTGATGGGTATACAGATGGTATCAGTATATTTTCTATATGTGATGGGTATACAGCTGGTATCTGTATATTTTCTATATGTGATGGGTATACAGCTGGTATCAGTATATTTTCTATATGTGATGGTTATACAGCTGGTATCTGTATATTTGCTATATGTGATGGGTATACAGCTGGTATCAGTATATTTTCTATATGTGATGGGTATACAGCTGGTATCTGTATATTTTCTATATGAGATGGGTATACAGCTGGTATCTGTATATTTTCTATATGTGATGGGTATACAGCTGGTATCAGTATATTTTCTATATGTGATGTGAATACAGCTGGCATCAGTATATTTTCTATATGTGATGGGTATACAGCTGGTATCAGTATATTTTCTATATGTGATGGTTATACAGCTGGTATCTGTATATTTGCTATATGTGATGGTTATACTGCTGGTATCAGTATATTTTCTATATGTAATGGGTTTACAGCTGGTATCAGTATATTTTCTATATGTGATGGGTATACAGCTTGTATCAGTATATTTTCTATATGTGATGGTTATACAGCTGGTATCAGTATATTTGCTATATGTGATGGGTATACAGCTGGTATCAATATATTCTCTATATGAGATAGGTATACAGCTGGTATCAGTATATTTTCTATATGTGATGGGTATACAGCTGGTATCTGTATATTTTCTATATGTGATGTGTATACAGCTGGTATCAGTATATTTGCTATATGTGATGGGTATACAGCTCTTATCAGTATATTTTCTATATGTGATGGGTATACAGCTGGTATCAGTATATTTTCTATATGTGATGTGTATACAGCTGGTATCAGTATATTTGCTATATGTGATGCGTATACAGCTGGTATCGGTATATTTTCTATATGTGATGGGTATACAGCTGGTTTCAGTATATTTTCTATATGTGATGGGAATACAGCTGGTATCAGTATATTTTCTATATGTGATGGGTTTACAGCTGGTATCAGTATATTTTATATATTTGATGGGTATACAGCTGGTATCAGTATATTTTGTATATGTGATGGGTATACAGCTGGTATCAGTATATTTGCTATATGTGATGGTTATACTGCTGGTATCAGTATATTTTCTATATGTAATGGGTTTACAGCTGGTATCAGTATATTTGCTATATGTGATGGGTATACAGCTGGTATCAATATATTCTCTATATGAGATAGGTATACAGCTGGTATCAGTATATTTTCTATATGTGATGGTATACAGCTGGTATCTGTATATTTTCTATATGTGATGTGTATACAGCTGGTATCAGTATATTTGCTATATGTGATGGGTATACAGCTGGTATCAGTATATTTTCTATATGTGATGTGTATACAGCTGGTATCAGTATATTTGCTATATGTGATGCGTATACAGCTGGTATCTGTATATTTTCTATATGTGATGGGTATACAGCTGGTATCAGTATATTTTCTATATATGTGATGGGTTTACAGCTGGTATAAGTATATTTTCTATATGTGATGGGTATACAGCTGGTATCAGTATATTTTCTATATGCGATGGGAATACAGCTGGTATCAGTATATTTTCTATATGTGATGGGTTTACAGCTGGTATTAGTATATTTCCTATATGTGATGGGTATACAGCTGGTATCAGTATATTTGCTATATGTGATGGGTATACAGCTGGTATCTGTATATTTTCTATATGTGATGGGTATACAGCTGGTATCAGTATATTTGCTATATGTGATGGGTATACAGCTGGTATCTGTATATTTGCTATATGTGATGGGTATACAGCTGGTATCAGTATATTTTCTATATGTGATGGGTTTACAGCTGGTATCAGTATATTTTCTATATTTGATGGGTATACAGCTGGTATCTGTATATTTTCTATATGTGATGTGTATACAGCTGGTATCAGTATATTTGCTATTTGTGATGGGTATACAGCTGGTATCAGTATATTTTCTATATGTGATGGGTATACAGCTGGTATCAGTATATTTTCTATATGTGATGGATATACAGCTGGTATCAGTATATTTGCTATATGTGATGTGTATACAGCTGGTATCAGTATATTTTCTATATGTGATGGGTATACAGCTCTTATCAGTATATTTTCTATATGTGATGGGTATACAGCTCTTATCAGTATATTTTCTATATGTGATGTGTATACAGCTGGTATCAGTATATTTTCTATATGTGATGGGTATACAGCTGGTATCTGTATATTTTCTATATGTGATGTGTATACAGCTGGTATCAGTATATTTTCTATATGAAATGGGTATACAGCTGGTATCAGTATATTTTCTATATGTGATGGGAAAACAGCTGGTATCAGTATATTTTCTATATGTGATGGGTTTACAGCTGGTATCAGTATATTTTCTATATGTGATGGGTATACAGCTGGTATCAGTATATTTTCTATATGTGATGGGTATACAGCTGGTATCAGTATATTTTCTATATGTGATGGGTATACAGCTGGTATCAGTATATTTTCTATATGTGATGGTTATACAGCTGGTATCTGTATATTTGCTATATGTGATGGTTATACTGCTGGTATCAGTATATTTTCTATATGTAATGGGTTTACAGCTGGTATCAGTATATTTTCTATATGTGATGGTTATACAGCTGGTATCAGTATATTTGCTATATGTGATGGGTATACAGCTGGTATCAATATATTCTCTATATGAGATAGGTATACAGCTGGTATCAGTATATTTGCTATATGTGATGTGTATACAGCTGGTATCAGTATATTTGCTATATGTGATGGGTATACAGCTGGTATCAGTATATTTTCTATATGTGATGTGTATACAGCTGGTATCAGTATATTTTCTATATGTGATGGGTATACAGCTGGTATCTGTATATTTTATATATGTGATGTGTATACAGCTGGTATCAGTATATTTTCTATATGTGATGGGTATACAGCTGTTATCAGTATATTTTCTATATGTGATGGGAATACAGCTGGTATCAGTATATTTTCTATATGTGATGGGTATACAGCTGGTATCTGTATATTTTCTATATGTGATGGGTATACAGCTGGTATCTGTATATTTTCTATGTGTGATGGGTATACAGCTGGTATCAGTATATTTTCTATATGTGATGGGTATACAGCTGGTATCAGTATATTTTCTATATGTGATGGGTATACAGCTGGTATCAGTATATTTTCTATATGTGATGGGTATAAAGCTGGTATCAGTATATTTTCTATATGTGATGGGTATACAGCTGGTATCAGTATATTTTCTATATGTGATGGGTATACAGTTGGTATCTGTATATTTTCTATATGTGATGGGAATACAGCTGTCATCAGTATATTTTCTATATGTGATGGGTATACAGCTGGTATCAATATATTTTCTATATGTGATGGGTATACAGCTGGTATCAGTATATTTTCTATATGTGATGGGTATACAGCTGGTATCAGTATATTTTCTATATGTGATGGGTATACCGCTGGTATCAGTATATTTTCTATATGTGATGGGTATACCGCTGGTATCAGTATATTTTCTATATGTGATGGGTATACAGCTGGTATCAGTATATTTCTATATGTGATGGTTATACAGCTGGTATCAGTATATTTGCTATATGTGATGGGTATACAGCTGGTATCTGTATATTTTCTATATGTGATGGGTATACAGATGGTATCAGTATATTTTCTATATGTGATGGGTATACAGCTGGTATCAATATATTTTCTATATGTGATGGGTATACAGCTGGTATCAGTATATTTTCTATATGTGATGGGTATACAGCTGGTATCAGTATATTTTCTATATGTGATGGGTATACCGCTGGTATCAGTATATTTTCTATATGTGATGGGTATACCGCTGGTATCAGTATATTTTCTATATGTGATGGGTATACAGCTGGTATCAGTATATTTCTATATGTGATGGTTATACAGCTGGTATCAGTATATTTGCTATATGTGATGGGTATACAGCTGGTATCTGTATATTTTCTATATGTGATGGGTATACAGATGGTATCAGTATATTTTCTATATGTGATGGGTATACAGCTGGTATCTGTATATTTTCTATATGTGATGGGTATACAGCTGGTATCAGTATATTTTCTATATGTGATGGGTATACAGCTGGTATCTGTATATTTGCTATATGTGATGGGTATACAGCTGGTATCAGTATATTTTCTATATGTGATGGGTTTACAGCTGGTATCAATATATTTTCTATATGTGATGGGTATACCGCTGGTATCAGTATATTTTCTATATGTGATGGGTATACAGCTGGTATCAGTATATTTTCTATATGTGATGGGTATACCGCTGGTATCAGTATATTTTCTATATGTGATGGGTATACCGCTGGTATCAGTATATTTTCTATATGTGATGGGTATACAGCTGGTATCAGTATATTTTCTATATGTGATGGTTATACAGCTGGTATCAGTATATTTGCTATATGTGATGGGTATACAGCTGGTATATGTATATTTTCTATATGTGATGGGTATACAGATGGTATCAGTATATTTTCTATATGTGATGGGTATACAGCTGGTATCAGTATATTTTCTATATGTGATGTGTATACAGCTGGTATCAGTATATTTGCTATATGTGATGCGTATACAGCTGGTATCTGTATATTTTCTATATGTGATGGGTATACAGCTGGTATCAGTATATTTTCTATATGTGATGGGAATACAGCTGGTATCAGTATATTTTCTATATGTGATGGGTTTACAGCTGGTATCAGTATATTTTCTATATTTGATGGGTATACAGCTGGTATCAGTATATTTTCTATATGTGATGGTATACAGCTGGTATCTGTATATTTTCTATATGTGATGTGTATACAGCTGGTATCAGTATATTTGCTATATGTGATGGGTATACAGCTCTTATCATTATATTTTCTATATGTGATGGGTATACAGCTGGTATCAGTATATTTTCTATATGTGATGTGTATACAGCTGGTATCAGTATATTTGCTATATGTGATGCGTATACAGCTGGTATATGTATATTTTCTATATGTGATGGGTATACAGCTGGTATCAGTATATTTTCTATATATGTGATGGGTTTACAGCTGGTAGAAGTATATTTTCTATATGTGATGGGTATACAGCTGGTATCATTATATTTTCTATATGCGATGGGAATACAGCTGGTATCAGTATATTTTCTATATGCGATGGGTTTACAGCTGGTATCAGTATATTTTCTATATGCGATAGGTATACAGCTGGTATCAGTATATTTTCTATATGTGATGGCTATATAGCTGGTATCAGTATATTTTCTATATGTGATGGGTATACAGCTGGTATCAGTATATTTTCTATATGTGATGGGTATACAGCTGGTATCAGTATATTTTCTATATGTGATGGGTATACAGCTGGTATCTGTATATTTGCTATATGTGATGGGTATACAGCTTGTATAAGAATATTTGCTATATGTGATGGGTATATAGCTGGTATCAGTATATTTTCTATATGTGATGGGTATACAGCTTGTATAAGAATATTTGCTATATGTGATGGGTATATAGCTGGTATCAGTATATTTTCTATATGTGATGGGTATACAGCTTGTATCAGTATATTTGCTAGATGTGATGGGTATACAGCTGGTATCAATATATTCTCTATATGAGATAGGTATACAGCTGGTATCAGTATATTTTCTATATGTGATGGGTATACAGTTGGTATCTGTATATTTTCTATATGTGATGTGTATACAGCTGGTATCAGTATATTTGCTATATGTGATGGGTATACAGCTGGTATCAGTATATTTTCTATATGTGATGAGTATACAGTTGGTATCTGTATATTTGCTATATGTGATAGGAATACAGCTGGTATCAGTATATTTTCTATATGTGATGGGTATACAGCTGGTATCAATATATTTTCTATATGTGATGGGTATACAGCTGGTCTCAGTATATTTTCTATATGTGATGGGTATACAGCTGGTATCAGTATATTTTCTATATGTGATGAGTATACCGCTGGTATCAGTATATTTTCTATATGTGATGGGTATACCGCTGGTATCAGTATATTTTCTATATGTGATGGGTATACAGCTGGTATCAGTATATTTTCTATATGTGATGGTTATACAGCTGGTATCAGTATATTTGCTATATGTGATGGGTATACAGCTGGTATCTGTATATTTTCTATATGTGATGGGTATACAGATGGTATCAGTATATTTTCTATATGTGATGGGTATACAGCTGGTATCAGTATATTTTCTATATGTGATGTGTATACAGCTGGTATCAGTATATTTGCTATATGTGATGCGTATACAGCTGGTATCTGTATATTTTCTATATGTGATGGGTATACAGCTGGTATCCGTATATTTTCTATATGTGATGGGAATACAGCTGGTATCAGTATATTTTCTATATGTGATGGGTTTACAGCTGGTATCAGTATATTTTCTATATTTGATGGGTATACAGCTGGTATCAGTATATTTTCTATATGTGATGGGTATACAGCTGGTATCAGTATATTTGCTATATGTGATGGTTATACTGCTGGTATCAGTATATTTTCTATATGTAATGGGTTTACAGCTGGTATCAGTATATTTTCTATATGTGATGGGTATACAGCTTGTATCAGTATATTTTCTATATGTGATGGTTATACAGCTGGTATCAGTATATTTGCTATATGTGATGGGTATACAGCTGGTATCAATATATTCTCTATATGAGATAGGTATACAGCTGGTATCAGTATATTTTCTATATGTGATGGTATACAGCTGGTATCTGTATATTTTCTATATGTGATGTGTATACAGCTGGTATCAGTATATTTGCTATATGTGATGGGTATACAGCTCTTATCAGTATATTTTCTATATGTGATGGGTATACAGCTGGTATCAGTATATTTTCTATATGTGATGTGTATACAGCTTGTATCAGTATATTTGCTATATGTGATGCGTATACAGCTGGTATCTGTATATTTTCTATATGTGATGGGTATACAGCTGGTATCAGTATATTTTCTATATATGTGATGGGTTTACAGCTGGTATAAGTATATTTTCTATATGTGATGGGTATACAGCTGGTATCAGTATATTTTCTATATGCGATGGGAATACAGCTGGTATCAGTATATTTTCTATATGCGATGGGTTTACAGCTGGTATCAGTATATTTTCTATATGCGATAGGTATACAGCTGGTATCAGTATATTTTCTATATGTGATGGGTATACAGCTGGTATCAGTATATTTTCTATATGTGATGGGTATACAGCTGGTATCAGTATATTTTCTATATGTGATGGGTATACAGCTGGTATTAGTATATTTTCTATATGTGATGGGTATACAGCTGGTATCAGTATATTTTCTATATGTGATGGGTATACAGCTGGTATCTGTATATTTGCTATATGTGATGGGTATACAGCTTGTATAAGAATATTTGCTATATGTGATGGGTATATAGCTGGTATCAGTATATTTTCTATATGTGATGGGTATACAGCTTGTATAAGAATATTTGCTATATGTGATGGGTATATAGCTGGTATCAGTATATTTTCTATATGTGATGGGTATACAGCTGGTATCAGTATATTTTCTATATGTGATGGGTATACAGTTGGTATCTGTATATTTTCTATATGTGATGTGTATACAGCTGGTATCAGTATATTTGCTATATGTGATGGGTATACAGCTGGTATCAGTATATTTTCTATATGTGATGTGTATACAGCTGGCATCTGTATATTTGCTATATGTGATGGGTATACAGCTGGTATCAGTATATTTTCTATATGTGATGGGTATACAGCTGGTATCAGTATATTTTCTATATGTGATGTGTATACAGCTGGTATCAGTATATTTTCTATATGTGATGGGAATACAGCTGGTATCAGTATATTCTCTATATGTGATGGGTATACAGCTGGTATCAGTATATTTTCTATATGTGATGGGTATACAGCTGGTATCAGTATATTTGCTATATGTGATGGGTATACAGCTCTTATCAGTATATTTTCTATATGTGATGGGTATACAGCTGGTATCAGTATATTTTCTATATGTGATGTGTATACAGCTGGTATCAGTATATTTTCTATATGTGATGGGTATACAGCTGGTATCTGTATATTTTCTATATGTGATGTGTATACAGCTGGTATCAGTATATTTTCTATATGAAATGGGTATACAGCTGGTATCAGTATATTTTCTATATGTGATGGGAATACAGCTGGTATCAGTATATTTTCTATATGTGATGGGTTTACAGCTGGTATCAGTATATTTTCTATATGTGATGGGTATACAGCTGGTATCAGTATATTTTCTATATGTGATGGGTATACAGCTGGTATCAATATATTTTCTATATGTGATGGGTATACCGCTGGTATCAGTATATTTTCTATATGTGATGGGTATACAGCTGGTATCAGTATATTTTCTATATGTGATGGTTATACAGCTGGTATCTGTATATTTGCTATATGTGATGGTTATACTGCTGGTATCAGTATATTTTCTATATGTAATGGGTTTACAGCTGGTATCAGTATATTTTCTATATGTGATGGGTATACAGCTGGTATCAGTATATTTTCTATATGTGATGGGTATACAGTTGGTATCTGTATATTTTCTATATGTGATGGGAATACAGCTGTCATCAGTATATTTTCTATATGTGATGGGTATACAGCTGGTATCAATATATTTTCTATATGTGATGGGTATACAGCTGGTATCAGTATATTTTCTATATGTGATGGGTATACAGCTGGTATCAGTATATTTTCTATATGTGATGGGTATACCGCTGGTATCAGTATATTTTCTATATGTGATGGGTATACCGCTGGTATCAGTATATTTTCTATATGTGATGGGTATACAGCTGGTATCAGTATATTTCTATATGTGATGGTTATACAGCTGGTATCAGTATATTTGCTATATGTGATGGGTATACAGCTGGTATCTGTATATTTTCTATATGTGATGGGTATACAGATGGTATCAGTATATTTTCTATATGTGATGGGTATACAGCTGGTATCTGTATATTTTCTATATGTGATGGGTATACAGCTGGTATCAGTATATTTTCTATATGTGATGGGTATACAGCTGGTATCTGTATATTTGCTATATGTGATGGGTATACAGCTGGTATCAGTATATTTTCTATATGTGATGGGTTTACAGCTGGTATCAGTATATTTTCTATATGTGATGGGTATACAGCTGGTATCTGTATATTTGCTATATGTGATGGGAATACAGCTGGTATCAGTATATTTTCTATATGTGATGGGTTTACAGCTGGTATCAATATATTTTCTATATGTGATGGGTATACCGCTGGTATCAGTATATTTTCTATATGTGATGGGTATACAGCTGGTATCAGTATATTTTCTATATGTGATGGGTATACCGCTGGTATCAGTATATTTTCTATATGTGATGGGTATACCGCTGGTATCAGTATATTTTCTATATGTGATGGGTATACAGCTGGTATCAGTATATTTTCTATATGTGATGGTTATACAGCTGGTATCAGTATATTTGCTATATGTGATGGGTATACAGCTGGTATATGTATATTTTCTATATGTGATGGGTATACAGATGGTATCAGTATATTTTCTATATGTGATGGGTATACAGCTGGTATCTGTATATTTTCTATATGTGATGGGTATACAGCTGGTATCAGTATATTTTCTATATGTGATGGTTATACAGCTGGTATCTGTATATTTGCTATATGTGATGGGTATACAGCTGGTATCAGTATATTTTCTATATGTGATGGGTATACATCTGGTATCTGTATATTTTCTATATGTGATGGGTATACAGCTGGTATCTGTATATTTTCTATATGTGATGGGTATACAGCTGGTATCAGTATATTTTCTATATGTTAATGGTATACAGCTGGTATCTGTATATTTTCTATATGTGATGTGTATACAGCTGGTATCAGTATATTTGCTATATGTGATGGGTATACAGCTCTTATCAGTATATTTTCTATATGTGATGGGTATACAGCTGGTATCAGTATATTTTCTATATGTGATGTGTATACAGCTGGTATCAGTATATTTGCTATATGTGATGCGTATACAGCTGGTATCTGTATATTTTCTATATGTGATGGGTATACAGCTGGTATCAGTATATTTTCTATATGTGATGGGAATACAGCTGGTATCAGTATATTTTCTATATGTGATGGGTTTACAGCTGGTATCAGTATATTTCTATATTTGATGGGTATACAGCTGGTATCAGTATATTTTCTATATGTGATGGTATACAGCTGGTATCTGTATATTTTCTATATGTGATGTGTATACAGCTGGTATCAGTATATTTGCTATATGTGATGGGTATACAGCTCTTATCATTATATTTTCTATATGTGATGGGTATACAGCTGGTATCAGTATATTTTCTATATGTGATGTGTATACAGCTGGTATCAGTATATTTGCTATATGTGATGCGTATACAGCTGGTATATGTATATTTTCTATATGTGATGGGTATACAGCTGGTATCAGTATATTTTCTATATATGTGATGGGTTTACAGCTGGTAGAAGTATATTTTCTATATGTGATGGGTATACAGCTGGTATCATTATATTTTCTATATGCGATGGGAATACAGCTGGTATCAGTATATTTTCTATATGCGATGGGTTTACAGCTGGTATCAGTATATTTTCTATATGCGATAGGTATACAGCTGGTATCAGTATATTTTCTATATGTGATGGCTATATAGCTGGTATCAGTATATTTTCTATATGTGATGGGTATACAGCTGGTATCAGTATATTTTCTATATGTGATGGGTATACAGCTGGTATCAGTATATTTTCTATATGTGATGGGTATACAGCTGGTATCTGTATATTTGCTATATGTGATGGGTATACAGCTTGTATAAGAATATTTGCTATATGTGATGGGTATATAGCTGGTATCAGTATATTTTCTATATGTGATGGGTATACAGCTTGTATAAGAATATTTGCTATATGTGATGGGTATATAGCTGGTATCAGTATATTTTCTATATGTGATGGGTATACAGCTTGTATCAGTATATTTGCTAGATGTGATGGGTATACAGCTGGTATCAATATATTCTCTATATGAGATAGGTATACAGCTGGTATCAGTATATTTTCTATATGTGATGGGTATACAGTTGGTATCTGTATATTTTCTATATGTGATGTGTATACAGCTGGTATCAGTATATTTGCTATATGTGATGGGTATACAGCTGGTATCAGTATATTTTCTATATGTGATGAGTATACAGTTGGTATCTGTATATTTGCTATATGTGATAGGAATACAGCTGGTATCAGTATATTTTCTATATGTGATGGGTATACAGCTGGTATCAATATATTTTCTATATGTGATGGGTATACAGCTGGTCTCAGTATATTTTCTATATGTGATGGGTATACAGCTGGTATCAGTATATTTTCTATATGTGATGAGTATACCGCTGGTATCAGTATATTTTCTATATGTGATGGGTATACCGCTGGTATCAGTATATTTTCTATATGTGATGGGTATACAGCTGGTATCAGTATATTTTCTATATGTGATGGTTATACAGCTGGTATCAGTATATTTGCTATATGTGATGGGTATACAGCTGGTATCTGTATATTTTCTATATGTGATGGGTATACAGATGGTATCAGTATATTTTCTATATGTGATGGGTATACAGCTGGTATCAGTATATTTTCTATATGTGATGTGTATACAGCTGGTATCAGTATATTTGCTATATGTGATGCGTATACAGCTGGTATCTGTATATTTTCTATATGTGATGGGTATACAGCTGGTATCCGTATATTTTCTATATGTGATGGGAATACAGCTGGTATCAGTATATTTTCTATATGTGATGGGTTTACAGCTGGTATCAGTATATTTTCTATATTTGATGGGTATACAGCTGGTATCAGTATATTTTCTATATGTGATGGGTATACAGCTGGTATCAGTATATTTGCTATATGTGATGGTTATACTGCTGGTATCAGTATATTTTCTATATGTAATGGGTTTACAGCTGGTATCAGTATATTTTCTATATGTGATGGGTATACAGCTTGTATCAGTATATTTTCTATATGTGATGGTTATACAGCTGGTATCAGTATATTTGCTATATGTGATGGGTATACAGCTGGTATCAATATATTCTCTATATGAGATAGGTATACAGCTGGTATCAGTATATTTTCTATATGTGATGGTATACAGCTGGTATCTGTATATTTTCTATATGTGATGTGTATACAGCTGGTATCAGTATATTTGCTATATGTGATGGGTATACAGCTCTTATCAGTATATTTTCTATATGTGATGGGTATACAGCTGGTATCAGTATATTTTCTATATGTGATGTGTATACAGCTTGTATCAGTATATTTGCTATATGTGATGCGTATACAGCTGGTATCTGTATATTTTCTATATGTGATGGGTATACAGCTGGTATCAGTATATTTTCTATATATGTGATGGGTTTACAGCTGGTATAAGTATATTTTCTATATGTGATGGGTATACAGCTGGTATCAGTATATTTTCTATATGCGATGGGAATACAGCTGGTATCAGTATATTTTCTATATGCGATGGGTTTACAGCTGGTATCAGTATATTTTCTATATGCGATAGGTATACAGCTGGTATCAGTATATTTTCTATATGTGATGGGTATACAGCTGGTATCAGTATATTTTCTATATGTGATGGGTATACAGCTGGTATCAGTATATTTTCTATATGTGATGGGTATACAGCTGGTATCAGTATATTTTCTATATGTGATGGTATACAGCTGGTATCTGTATATTTGCTATATGTGATGGGTATACAGCTTGTATAAGAATATTTGCTATATGTGATGGGTATATAGCTGGTATCAGTATATTTTTCTATATGTGATGGGTATACAGCTTGTATAAGAATATTTGCTATATGTGATGGGTATATAGCTGGTATCAGTATATTTTCTATATGTGATGGGTATACAGCTGGTATCAGTATATTTTCTATATGTGATGGGTATACAGTTGGTATCTGTATATTTTCTATATGTGATGTGTATACAGCTGGTATCAGTATATTTGCTATATGTGATGGGTATACAGCTGGTATCAGTATATTTTCTATATGTGATGTGTATACAGCTGGCATCTGTATATTTGCTATATGTGATGGGTATACAGCTGGTATCAGTATATTTTCTATATGTGATGGGTATACAGCTGGTATCAGTATATTTTCTATATGTGATGTGTATACAGCTGGTATCAGTATATTTTCTATATGTGATGGGAATACAGCTGGTATCAGTATATTCTCTATATGTGATGGGTATACAGCTGGTATCAGTATATTTTCTATATGTGATGGGTATACAGCTGGTATCAGTATATTTGCTATATGTGATGGGTATACAGCTCTTATCAGTATATTTTCTATATGTGATGGGTATACAGCTGGTATCAGTATATTTTCTATATGTGATGTGTATACAGCTGGTATCAGTATATTTTCTATATGTGATGGGTATACAGCTGGTATCTGTATATTTTCTATATGTGATGTGTATACAGCTGGTATCAGTATATTTTCTATATGAAATGGGTATACAGCTGGTATCAGTATATTTTCTATATGTGATGGGAATACAGCTGGTATCAGTATATTTTCTATATGTGATGGGTTTACAGCTGGTATCAGTATATTTTCTATATGTGATGGGTATACAGCTGGTATCAGTATATTTTCTATATGTGATGGGTATACAGCTGGTATCAATATATTTTCTATATGTGATGGGTATACCGCTGGTATCAGTATATTTTCTATATGTGATGGGTATACAGCTGGTATCAGTATATTTTCTATATGTGATGGTTATACAGCTGGTATCTGTATATTTGCTATATGTGATGGTTATACTGCTGGTATCTGTATATTTTCTATATGTGATGGGTATACAGCTGGTATCAGTATATTTTCTATATGTGATGGGTATACAGCTGGTATCAGTATATTTTCTATATGTGATGGGTATAAAGCTGGTATCAGTATATTTTCTATATGTGATGGGTATACAGCTGGTATCAGTATATTTTCTATATGTGATGGGTATACAGTTGGTATCTGTATATTTGCTATATGTGATGGGTATACAGCTGGTATCAGTATATTTTCTATATATGTGATGGGTTTACAGCTGGTAGAAGTATATTTTCTATATGTGATGGGTATACAGCTGGTATCATTATATTTTCTATATGCGATGGGAATACAGCTGGTATCAGTATATTTTCTATATGCGATGGGTTTACAGCTGGTATCAGTATATTTTCTATATGCGATAGGTATACAGCTGGTATCAGTATATTTTCTATATGTGATGGCTATATAGCTGGTATCAGTATATTTTCTATATGTGATGGGTATACAGCTGGTATCAGTATATTTTCTATATGTGATGGGTATACAGCTGGTATCAGTATATTTTCTATATGTGATGGGTATACAGCTGGTATCTGTATATTTGCTATATGTGATGGGTATACAGCTTGTATAAGAATATTTGCTATATGTGATGGGTATATAGCTGGTATCAGTATATTTTCTATATGTGATGGGTATACAGCTTGTATAAGAATATTTGCTATATGTGATGGGTATATAGCTGGTATCAGTATATTTTCTATATGTGACGGGTATACAGCTGGTATCAGTATATTTTCTATATGTTAATGGTATACAGCTGGTATCTGTATATTTTCTATATGTGATGTGTATACAGCTGGTATCAGTATATTTTCTATATGGGATGGGTATACAGCTGGTATCAGTATATTTTCTATATGTGATGGGAATACAGCTGGTATCAGTATATTTTCTATATGTGATGGGTTTACAGCTGGTATCAGTATATTTTCTATATGTGATGGGTATACAGCTGGTATCAGTATATTTTCTATATGTGATGGGTATACAGCTGGTATCAATATATTTTCTATATGTGATGTGTATACCGCTGGTATCAGTATATTTTCTATATGTGATGGGTATACAGCTGGTATCAGTATATTTTTTATATGTGATGGGTATACAGCTGGTATCTGTATATTTTCTATATGTGATGTGTATACAGCTGGTATCAGTATATTTGCTATATGTGATGGGTATACAGCTCTTATCAGTATATTTTCTATATGTGATGGGTATACAGCTGGTATCAGTATATTTTCTATATGTAATGGGTTTACAGCTGGTATCAGTATATTTTCTATATGTGATGGGTATACAGCTTGTATCAGTATATTTTCTATATGTGATGGTTATACAGCTGGTATCAGTATATTTGCTATATGTGATGGGTATACAGCTGGTATCAATATATTCTCTATATGAGATAGGTATACAGCTGGTATCAGTATATTTTCTATATGTGATGGGTATACAGCTGGTATCAGTATATTTTCTACATGTGATGTGTATACAGCTGGTATCAGTATATTTGCTATATGTGATGTGTATACAGCTGGTATCAGTATATTTGCTATATGTGATGGGTATACAGCTGGTATCAGTATATTTTCTATATGTGATGTGTATACAGCTGGTATCAGTATATTTTCTATATGTGATGGGTATACAGCTGGTATCTGTATATTTTATATATGTGATGTGTATACATCTGGTATCAGTATATTTTCTATATGTGATGGGTATACAGCTGTTATCAGTATATTTTCTATATGTGATGGGAATACAGCTGGTATCAGTATATTTTCTATATGTGATGGGTATACAGCTGGTATCTGTATATTTTCTATATGTGATGGGTATACAGCTGGTATCTGTATATTTTCTATATGTGATGGGTATACAGCTGGTATCAGTATATTTTCTATATGTGATGGGTATACAGCTGGTATCAGTATATTTTCTATATGTGATGGGTATAAAGCTGGTATCAGTATATTTTCTATATGTGATGGGTATACAGCTGGTATCAGTATATTTTCTATATGTGATGGGTATACAGTTGGTATCTGTATATTTGCTATATGTGATGGGTATACAGCTGGTATCAGTATATTTTCTATATATGTGATGGGTTTACAGCTGGTAGAAGTATATTTTCTATATGTGATGGGTATACAGCTGGTATCATTATATTTTCTATATGCGATGGGAATACAGCTGGTATCAGTATATTTTCTATATGCGATGGGTTTACAGCTGGTATCAGTATATTTTCTATATGCGATAGGTATACAGCTGGTATCAGTATATTTTCTATATGTGATGGCTATATAGCTGGTATCAGTATATTTTCTATATGTGATGGGTATACAGCTGGTATCAGTATATTTTCTATATGTGATGGGTATACAGCTGGTATCAGTATATTTTCTATATGTGATGGGTATACAGCTGGTATCTGTATATTTGCTATATGTGATGGGTATACAGCTTGTATAAGAATATTTGCTATATGTGATGGGTATATAGCTGGTATCAGTATATTTTCTATATGTGATGGGTATACAGCTTGTATAAGAATATTTGCTATATGTGATGGGTATATAGCTGGTATCAGTATATTTTCTATATGTGATGGGTATACAGCTTGTATCAGTATATTTGCTATATGTGATGGGTATACAGCTGGTATCAATATATTCTCTATATGAGATAGGTATACAGCTGGTATCAGTATATTTTCTATATGTGATGGGTATACAGTTGGTATCTGTATATTTTCTATATGTGATGGGTATACAGCTGGTATCAGTATATTTTCTATATGTGATGTGTATACAGCTGGCATCAGTATATTTGCTATATGTGATGGGTATACAGCTGGTATCAGTATATTTTCTATATGTGATGGGTATACAGCTGGTATCAGTATATTTTCTATATGTGATGTGTATACAGCTGGTATCAGTATATTTTCTATATGTGATGGGAATACAGCTGGTATCAGTATATTCTCTATATGTGATGGGTATACAGCTGGTATCAGTATATTTTCTATATGTGATGGGTATACAGCTGGTATCAGTATATTTGCTATATGTGATGGGTATACAGCTCTTATCAGTATATTTTCTATATGTGATGGGTATACAGCTGGTATCAGTATATTTTCTATATGTGATGTGTATACAGCTGGTATCAGTATATTTTCTATATGTGATGGGTATACAGCTGGTATCTGTATATTTTCTATATGTGATGTGTATACAGCTGGTATCAGTATATTTTCTATATGAAATGGGTATACAGCTGGTATCAGTATATTTTCTATATGTGATGGGAATACAGCTGGTATCAGTATATTTTCTATATGTGATGGGTTTACAGCTGGTATCAGTATATTTTCTATATGTGATGGGTATACAGCTGGTATCAGTATATTTTCTATATGTGATGGGTATACAGCTGGTATCAATATATTTTCTATATGTGATGGGTATACCGCTGGTATCAGTATATTTTCTATATGTGATGGGTATACAGCTGGTATCAGTATATTTTCTATATGTGATGGTTATACAGCTGGTATCTGTATATTTGCTATATGTGATGGTTATACTGCTGGTATCAGTATATTTTCTATATGTAATGGGTTTACAGCTGGTATCAGTATATTTTCTATATGTGATGGGTATACAGCTTGTATCAGTATATTTTCTATATGTGATGGTTATACAGCTGGTATCAGTATATTTGCTATATATGATGGGTATACAGCTGGTATCAATATATTCTCTATATGAGATAGGTATACAGCTGGTATCAGTATATTTTCTATATGTGATGGGTATACAGCTGGTATCAGTATATTTTCTACATGTGATGTGTATACAGCTGGTATCAGTATATTTGCTATATGTGATGTGTATACAGCTGGTATCAGTATATTTGCTATATGTGATGGGTATACAGCTGGTATCAGTATATTTTCTATATGTGATGGGTATACAGCTGGTATCAGTATATTTTCTACATGTGATGTGTATACAGCTGGTATCAGTATATTTGCTATATGTGATGTGTATACAGCTGGTATCAGTATATTTGCTATATGTGATGGGTATACAGCTGGTATTAGTATATTTTCTATATGTGATGTGTATACAGCTGGTATCAGTATATTTTCTATATGTGATGGGTATACAGCTGGTATCTGTATATTTTATATATGTGATGTGTATACATCTGGTATCAGTATATTTTCTATATGTGATGGGTATACAGCTGTTATCAGTATATTTTCTATATGTGATGGGAATACAGCTGGTATCAGTATATTTTCTATATGTGATGGGTATACAGCTGGTATCTGTATATTTTCTATATGTGATGGGTATACAGCTGGTATCTGTATATTTTCTATGTGTGATGGGTATACAGCTGGTATCAGTATATTTTCTATATGTGATGGGTATACAGCTGGTATCAGTATATTTTCTATATGTGATGGGTATACAGCTGGTATCAGTATATTTTCTATATGTGATGGGTATAAAGCTGGTATCAGTATATTTTCTATATGTGATGGGTATACAGCTGGTATCAGTATATTTTCTATATGTGATGGGTATACAGTTGGTATCTGTATATTTGCTATATGTGATGGGTATACAGCTGGTATCAGTATATTTTCTATATATGTGATGGGTTTACAGCTGGTAGAAGTATATTTTCTATATGTGATGGGTATACAGCTGGTATCATTATATTTTCTATATGCGATGGGAATACAGCTGGTATCAGTATATTTTCTATATGCGATGGGTTTACAGCTGGTATCAGTATATTTTCTATATGCGATAGGTATACAGCTGGTATCAGTATATTTTCTATATGTGATGGCTATATAGCTGGTATCAGTATATTTTCTATATGTGATGGGTATACAGCTGGTATCAGTATATTTTCTATATGTGATGGGTATACAGCTGGTATCAGTATATTTTCTATATGTGATGGGTATACAGCTGGTATCTGTATATTTGCTATATGTGATGGGTATACAGCTTGTATAAGAATATTTGCTATATGTGATGGGTATATAGCTGGTATCAGTATATTTTCTATATGTGATGGGTATACAGCTTGTATAAGAATATTTTCTATATGTGATGGGTATACAGCTTGTATCAGTATATTTGCTATATGTGATGGGTATACAGCTGGTATCAATATATTCTCTATATGAGATAGGTATACAGCTGGTATCAGTATATTTTCTATATGTGATGGGTATACAGTTGGTATCTGTATATTTTCTATATGTGATGTGTATACAGCTGGTATCAGTATATTTGCTATATGTGATGGGTATACAGCTGGTATCAGTATATTTTCTATATGTGATGGGTATACAGTTGGTATCTGTATATTTGCTATATGTGATAGGAATACAGCTGGTATCAGTATATTTTCTATATGTGATGGGTATACAGCTGGTATCAATATATTTTCTATATGTGATGGGTATACAGCTGGTCTCAGTATATTTTCTATATGTGATGGGTATACAGCTGGTATCAGTATATTTTCTATATGTGATGAGTATACCGCTGGTATCAGTATATTTTCTATATGTGATGGGTTTACAGCTGGTATTAGTATATTTCCTATATGTGATGGGTATACAGCTGGTATCAGTATATTTGCTATATGTGATGGGTATACAGCTGGTATCTGTATATTTTCTATATGTGATGGGTATGCAGCTGGTATCTGTATATTTTCTATATGTGATGGGTATGCAGCTGGTATCAGTATATTTGCTATATGTGATGGGTATACAGCTGGTATCTGTATATTTGCTATATGTGATGGGTATACAGCTGGTATCAGTATATTTTCTATATGTGATGGGTTTACAACTGGTATCAGTATATTTTCTATATTTGATGGGTATACAGCTGGTATCAGTATATTTTCTATATGTGATGGGTATACAGCTGGTATCAGTATATTTTCTATATGTGATGGGTATACAGCTGGTATCAATATATTTTCTATATGTGATGGGTATACCGCTGGTATCAGTATATTTTCTATATGTGATGGGTATACAGCTGGTATCAGTATATTTTCTATATGTGATGGTTATACAGCTGGTATCTGTATATTTGCTATATGTGATGGTTATACTGCTGGTATCAGTATATTTTCTATATGTAATGGGTTTACAGCTGGTATCAGTATATTTTCTATATGTGATGGGTATACAGCTTGTATCAGTATATTTTCTATATGTGATGGTTATACAGCTGGTATCAGTATATTTGCTATATATGATGGGTATACAGCTGGTATCAATATATTCTCTATATGAGATAGGTATACAGCTGGTATCAGTATATTTTCTATATGTGATGGGTATACAGCTGGTATCAGTATATTTTCTACATGTGATGTGTATACAGCTGGTATCAGTATATTTGCTATATGTGATGTGTATACAGCTGGTATCAGTATATTTGCTATATGTGATGGGTATACAGCTGGTATCAGTATATTTTCTATATGTGATGGGTATACAGCTGGTATCAGTATATTTTCTACATGTGATGTGTATACAGCTGGTATCAGTATATTTGCTATATGTGATGTGTATACAGCTGGTATCAGTATATTTGCTATATGTGATGGGTATACAGCTGGTATTAGTATATTTTCTATATGTGATGTGTATACAGCTGGTATCAGTATATTTTCTATATGTGATGGGTATACAGCTGGTATCTGTATATTTTATATATGTGATGTGTATACATCTGGTATCAGTATATTTTCTATATGTGATGGGTATACAGCTGTTATCAGTATATTTTCTATATGTGATGGGAATACAGCTGGTATCAGTATATTTTCTATATGTGATGGGTATACAGCTGGTATCTGTATATTTTCTATATGTGATGGGTATACAGCTGGTATCTGTATATTTTCTATGTGTGATGGGTATACAGCTGGTATCAGTATATTTTCTATATGTGATGGGTATACAGCTGGTATCAGTATATTTTCTATATGTGATGGGTATACAGCTGGTATCAGTATATTTTCTATATGTGATGGGTATAAAGCTGGTATCAGTATATTTTCTATATGTGATGGGTATACAGCTGGTATCAGTATATTTTCTATATGTGATGGGTATACAGTTGGTATCTGTATATTTGCTATATGTGATGGGTATACAGCTGGTATCAGTATATTTTCTATATATGTGATGGGTTTACAGCTGGTAGAAGTATATTTTCTATATGTGATGGGTATACAGCTGGTATCATTATATTTTCTATATGCGATGGGAATACAGCTGGTATCAGTATATTTTCTATATGCGATGGGTTTACAGCTGGTATCAGTATATTTTCTATATGCGATAGGTATACAGCTGGTATCAGTATATTTTCTATATGTGATGGCTATATAGCTGGTATCAGTATATTTTCTATATGTGATGGGTATACAGCTGGTATCAGTATATTTTCTATATGTGATGGGTATACAGCTGGTATCAGTATATTTTCTATATGTGATGGGTATACAGCTGGTATCTGTATATTTGCTATATGTGATGGGTATACAGCTTGTATAAGAATATTTGCTATATGTGATGGGTATATAGCTGGTATCAGTATATTTTCTATATGTGATGGGTATACAGCTTGTATAAGAATATTTTCTATATGTGATGGGTATACAGCTTGTATCAGTATATTTGCTATATGTGATGGGTATACAGCTGGTATCAATATATTCTCTATATGAGATAGGTATACAGCTGGTATCAGTATATTTTCTATATGTGATGGGTATACAGTTGGTATCTGTATATTTTCTATATGTGATGTGTATACAGCTGGTATCAGTATATTTGCTATATGTGATGGGTATACAGCTGGTATCAGTATATTTTCTATATGTGATGGGTATACAGTTGGTATCTGTATATTTGCTATATGTGATAGGAATACAGCTGGTATCAGTATATTTTCTATATGTGATGGGTATACAGCTGGTATCAATATATTTTCTATATGTGATGGGTATACAGCTGGTCTCAGTATATTTTCTATATGTGATGGGTATACAGCTGGTATCAGTATATTTTCTATATGTGATGAGTATACCGCTGGTATCAGTATATTTTCTATATGTGATGGGTTTACAGCTGGTATTAGTATATTTCCTATATGTGATGGGTATACAGCTGGTATCAGTATATTTGCTATATGTGATGGGTATACAGCTGGTATCTGTATATTTTCTATATGTGATGGGTATGCAGCTGGTATCTGTATATTTTCTATATGTGATGGGTATGCAGCTGGTATCAGTATATTTGCTATATGTGATGGGTATACAGCTGGTATCTGTATATTTGCTATATGTGATGGGTATACAGCTGGTATCAGTATATTTTCTATATGTGATGGGTTTACAACTGGTATCAGTATATTTTCTATATTTGATGGGTATACAGCTGGTATCAGTATATTTTCTATATGTGATGGGTATACAGCTGGTATCAGTATATTTTCTATATGTGATGGGTATACAGCTGGTATCAATATATTTTCTATATGTGATGGGTATACCGCTGGTATCAGTATATTTTCTATATGTGATGGGTATACAGCTGGTATCAGTATATTTTCTATATGTGATGGTTATACAGCTGGTATCTGTATATTTGCTATATGTGATGGTTATACTGCTGGTATCAGTATATTTTCTATATGTAATGGGTTTACAGCTGGTATCAGTATATTTTCTATATGTGATGGGTATACAGCTTGTATCAGTATATTTTCTATATGTGATGGTTATACAGCTGGTATCAGTATATTTGCTATATATGATGGGTATACAGCTGGTATCAATATATTCTCTATATGAGATAGGTATACAGCTGGTATCAGTATATTTTCTATATGTGATGGGTATACAGCTGGTATCAGTATATTTTCTACATGTGATGTGTATACAGCTGGTATCAGTATATTTGCTATATGTGATGTGTATACAGCTGGTATCAGTATATTTGCTATATGTGATGGGTATACAGCTGGTATCAGTATATTTTCTATATGTGATGGGTATACAGCTGGTATCAGTATATTTTCTACATGTGATGTGTATACAGCTGGTATCAGTATATTTGCTATATGTGATGTGTATACAGCTGGTATCAGTATATTTGCTATATGTGATGGGTATACAGCTGGTATTAGTATATTTTCTATATGTGATGTGTATACAGCTGGTATCAGTATATTTTCTATATGTGATGGGTATACAGCTGGTATCTGTATATTTTATATATGTGATGTGTATACATCTGGTATCAGTATATTTTCTATATGTGATGGGTATACAGCTGTTATCAGTATATTTTCTATATGTGATGGGAATACAGCTGGTATCAGTATATTTTCTATATGTGATGGGTATACAGCTGGTATCTGTATATTTTCTATATGTGATGGGTATACAGCTGGTATCTGTATATTTTCTATGTGTGATGGGTATACAGCTGGTATCTGTATATTTTCTATATGTGATGGGTATACAGCTGGTATCAGTATATTTTCTATATGTGATGGGTATACAGCTGGTATCAGTATATTTTCTATATGTGATGGGTATAAAGCTGGTATCAGTATATTTTCTATATGTGATGGGTATACAGCTGGTATCAGTATATTTTCTATATGTGATGGGTATACAGCTGGTATCAATATATTTTCTATATGTGATGGGTATACCGCTGGTATCAGTATATTTTCTATATGTGATGGGTATACAGCTGGTATCAGTATATTTTCTATATGTGATGGTTATACAGCTGGTATCTGTATATTTGCTATATGTGATGGTTATACTGCTGGTATCAGTATATTTTCTATATGTAATGGGTTTACAGCTGGTATCAGTATATTTTCTATATGCGATAGGTATACAGCTGGTATCAGTATATTTTCTATATGTGATGGCTATATAGCTGGTATCAGTATATTTTCTATATGTGATGGGTATACAGCTGGTATCAGTATATTTTCTATATGTGATGTGTATACAGCTGGTATCAGTATATTTGCTATATGTGATGGGTATACAGCTGGTATCAGTATATTTTCTATATGTGATGTGTATACAGCTGGTATCAGTATATTTGCTATATGTGATGGGTATACAGCTGGTATCAGTATATTTTCTATATGTGATGGGTATACAGCTGGTATCAGTATATTTTCTATATGTGATGTGTATACAGCTGGTATCGGTATATTTTCTATATGTGATGGGAATACAGCTGGTATCAGTATATTCTCTATATGTGATGGGTATACAGCTGGTATCAGTATATTTTCTATATGTGATGGGTATACAGCTGGTATCAGTATATTTTCTATATGTGATGGGTATACAGCTGGTATCAGTATATTTTCTATATGTGATGGGTATACAGCTGGTATCAGTATATTTTCTATATGTGATGTGTATACAGCTGGTATCAGTATATTTGCTATATGTGATGGGTATACAGCTCTTATCAGTATATTTTCTATATGTGATGGGTATACAGCTGGTATCAGTATATTTTCTATATGTGATGTGTATACAGCTGGTATCAGTATATTTTCTATATGTGATGGGTATACAGCTGGTATCTGTATATTTTCTATATGTGATGTGTATACAGCTGGTATCAGTATATTTTCTATATGAAATGGGTATACAGCTGGTATCAGTATATTTTCTATATGTGATGGGAAAACAGCTGGTATCAGTATATTTTCTATATGTGATGGGTTTACAGCTGGTATCAGTATATTTTCTATATGTGATGGGTATACAGCTGGTATCAGTATATTTTCTATATGTGATGGGTATACAGCTGGTATCAATATATTTTCTATATGTGATGGGTATACCGCTGGTATCAGTATATTTTCTATATGTGATGGGTATACAGCTGGTATCAGTATATTTTCTATATGTGATGGTTATACAGCTGGTATCTGTATATTTGCTATATGTGATGGTTATACTGCTGGTATCAGTATATTTTCTATATGTAATGGGTTTACAGCTGGTATCAGTATATTTGCTATATGTGATGGGTATACAGCTGGTATCAATATATTCTCTATATGAGATAGGTATACAGCTGGTATCAGTATATTTTCTATATGTGATGGGTATACAGCTGGTATCAGTATATTTTCTATATGTGATGTGTATACAGCTGGTATCAGTATATTTGCTATATGTGATGTGTATACAGCTGGTATCAGTATATTTGCTATATGTGATGGGTATACAGCTGGTATCAGTATATTTTCTATATGTGATGTGTATACAGCTGGTATCAGTATATTTTCTATATGTGATGGGTATACAGCTGGTATCTGTATATTTTATATATGTGATGGGTATACAGCTGGTATCAGTATATTTTCTATATGTTAATGGTATACAGCTGGTATCTGTATATTTGCTATATGTGATGGTTATACAGCTGGTATCAGTATATTTTCTATATGTGATGGGTTTACAGCTGGTATCAGTATATTTTCTATATGTGATGGGTATACAGCTGGTATCAGTATATTTTCTATATGTGATGGGTATACAGCTGGTATCTGTATATTTTCTATATGTGATGGGTATACAGCTGGTATCAGTATATTTTCTATATGTGATGGGTATACAGCTGGTATCAGTATATTTTCTATATGTGATGGGTATACAGCTGGTATCTGTATATTTGCTATATGTGATGGGTATACAGCTGGTATCAGTATATTTTCTATATGTGATGGGTATACAGCTGGTATCGGTATATTTTCTATATGTGATGGTATACAGCTGGTATCTGTATATTTTCTATATGTGATGTGTATACAGCTGGTATCAGTATATTTTCTATATGTGATGGTATACAGCTGGTATCTGTATATTTTCTATATGTGATGTGTATACAGCTGGTATCAGTATATTTGCTATATGTGATGGGTATACAGCTCTTATCAGTATATTTTCTATATGTGATGGGTTTACAGCTGGTATAAGTATATTTTCTATATGTGATGGGTATACAGCTGGTATCAGTATATTTTCTATATGCGATGGGAATACAGCTGGTATCAGTATATTTTCTATATGCGATGGGTTTACAGCTGGTATCAGTATATTTTCTATATGCGATAGGTATACAGCTGGTATCAGTATATTTTCTATATGTGATGGGTATACAGCTGGTATCAGTATATTTTCTATATGTGATGGGTATACAGCTGGTATCAGTATATTTTCTATATGTGATGGGTATACAGCTGGTATCAGTATATTTTCTATATGTGATGGGTATACAGCTGGTATCAGTATATTTTCTATATGTGATGGGTATACAGCTGGTATCTGTATATTTGCTATATGTGATGGGTATACAGCTTGTATAAGAATATTTGCTATATGTGATGGGTATATAGCTGGTATCAGTATATTTTCTATATGTGATGGGTATACAGCTTGTATAAGAATATTTGCTATATGTGATGGGTATATAGCTGGTATCAGTATATTTGCTATATGTGATGGGTATACAGCTGGTATCTGTATATTTTCTATATGTGATGGGTATACAGCTTGTATCAGTATATTTTCTATATGTGATGTGTATACAGCTGGTATCAGTATATTTGCTATATGTGATGGGTATACAGCTCTTATCAGTATATTTTCTATATGTGATGGG